>NC_052500.1:76641291-76941291 GCF_016617805.1 Bactrocera tryoni
TTTATACCCTCGCAACAAAGTTGCTAAGGAGAGTATTATAGTTTTGTTCACATAACGGTTGTTTGTAAGTCCTAAAACTAAAAGAGTCAGATATAGGGTTATATATACCAAAGTGATCAGGGTGACGAGTAGAGTTGAAATCCGGATGTCTGTCTGTCCGTCCGTCTGTCCGTCCGTCCGTGCAAGCTGTAACTTGAGTAAAAATTGAGATATCATGATGAAACTTGGTACACGTATTTCCTTTGGCTCCATAAGAAGGTTAAGTTCGAAGATGGGCAAAATCGGCCCACTGCCACGCCCACAAAATGGCGGAAACCGAAAACCAATAAAGTGTCATAACTAAGCCATAAATAAAGATATTGAAGTGAAATTAGGCGGAAACTACTATAGCTATGTCAACCAAACTCTACAGAGTCGTTTCTTCAGGCATTATACCATATACAGTTCAAAAATGGAAGAAATCGGATAATAACCACGCCCACCTTCCATACAAAGGTTATGTTGAAAAACACTTAAAGTGCGTTAACCGACTAACAAAAACGTCAAGCGCATTAACCATAACTTGTTGTTTTTTAATTTTTTTTTTTCAATTTAATCTCGCCTGTAGCTTGCAGTTAATATCAATAATTATGCACACATTTCCATCATAAAACCGTCATTACTTGCACGCTTTGTTATTGTTGTTTATGTAACAATGTCATAAGCGCTATCTTAACGCCCAGTGGCCTTTGTGCCGCGTATCGAAGTTCTATAAATCGTATTTAAATACTCGCTTCATGTGTTTTGCAAAGCAAAATTTTATCAGTTTGCACTCTAACAAGTATCTCTCTGTACACAAGCGCTCATAAATACACCTATCATTCGGAATCGAAGCAATTTTAATCGCTGTTGTCGCGTGCGATAAGCGAAATGCCTCGCGCTAACAGTTTACTTATATTACAATTAATTATTTTATTTATTGTTTTTGTTGTTTCTTCTCTTCATTTGCTTGCTTCATATTTATTGCCACACTTTAGTACTTGTGTTTATGTTTAGTCTGTTCGCCTAAGCCACACAAGTGAGTGACAGTGATAACGCGCTCCCTCCTCGCTGATAAGATTGCGTTGGCGTACGATTTGTTATTGTTGTATTTTTGGTTGCAGCAGCGTTCGTTTTATGAAGTTGTTGCGCTAATCTCTTTCATTTTATTTTCATTTTCGAGATAGCGAGCAAGAAGTGCGAGCTATGTGTAGTATTAACTAATCATTAACATTATCTTTGGTGCTTAGTGCTTGAAAATCGCTTTTTACGGAAAATATCAGTTTGTAATTAAAGATAGTATGCATATAAATATATGCATGTTTGTATATAATATACATAAATGTATATTCAATCTTTTTTGTACACTTGTGTATCAACTATTTTGATATAGATTCCAACCTAGCTTAATATTATTTAGAGCCAGTTTTTTAATTTGATGTATTATTCTATTTCTTTTCAGGTAAGCAAAAATCGAAGCAATTATACTCATAAAGTAATACAAGAAAGTTTAATAATTGGTAAGATTAAAACTTAAGCACTGAATTTTAAAAAATTTTTTATGATCAAATTTGACCCGGACTGACTAAGATTACTTTGTCAAATAATTAAAGAAATGTAGATTTATGTATATATATTTTAATTTTCATCAGTTAAAAAAACAAAAATTTTATTAGTTGTTTCTATCCTCTGATCAAATTTGACCCGGAGTGCCAATAAATGCATTTTAAAGTAAGAAAATAATGTTTCATCAGTTAAAGAAACCAAACATTTTTTATTAGTAGGTCGAATTTGACCCGGACTGCTAAAAAATACATTTTCAAATATTTTTATACAAATCTCTATTATCGCCATGAAAATTGGCTCCTGAGCCAAAACCAGCCTGCTGACAATTAATCCAATTTTCTGTATTCAGCAAATTTTGGTTTTTTTTAATTTTCGACTAATTTTTGGAGCTGAGCCAAAACCAGCCTGCTGACAATTAATCCAATTTTCTGTATTCAGCAAATTTTGGTTTTTTTAATTTTCGACTCGAAATCGTACCATAACGGTTCAAGCTCTTACATTACCAATTTGAGGACTTCTGTGCGCTTGGCTGACTTTTCGCCAAAAGTATCGGTCTATCTCTGAGATATGTTATTGAAATCCGATCGAAATGTTTGTTGGATAATAACCTTGTGTCAAAAATGGGCTGAATCGGGTCTATACTTTCTTATACCTAATAGAAAGGTTTTCGAACTTCCAATTGAATTTATGCAACATACATATATTGGCCAATAAGGGAACTTTCTGAATACAATTAAGTTGACGTGGGCATACTTGCTTTTTTAAACTTTACTCCCTATATATTGCTGGTATCTATGTGAGGTATCTTAAGGAAAGTCACAGAGTATCTTTGTAGTTAAAATGGGGTGAAAACTAGCCATTGACCTCATCTAACTTAGAAACCTTTCTACCTGAAGATATTGAAGGTATTTCGTGCAATTTCCAAAAGAATAAAATGTTCGGTTACAACTTAGCCCCTCTTTACTTGTCTATACGAGTAATATTACTGCTTTCTGACAACATAATGCCTCTTCTTATCACTCAATTTAGCCCCTTCGTACAATTTCGCAATTTGCACTCACTTGTATCATAATCAACTGTTGTTCCGTTCTAGTAAAACTTCACCATAAAGCCCCACATACTTCGATCAATATATACAAAACTATATTTATAGCCTTGTATTCGCCCTAATTTCTACACTATCTCTTTTATTTTCACTACATCAGATAACATTTAATACACTTTTATGCGAATTTCCTTTGTTTTTATTTTACACACATTTTTTGTATATTTTTTTGCGCTTACGTGCCTTTGTGCTTTTCCGCTTAGTGTCTTTATTGCTTTTATTGGTAATTTTTTTCGCTTCGTACTTTTTTCTTAGTTCTTTTTTTGTTTTTGTTTTTATTTTTCCTTGTTGTTTTTTTGTTTTTATTGGTTTTTTTTTAGATTTTCTTTTATTGTTTTTGCTTCGATTTTGCCCTGTTCGATTATCGGCCGCCTTTGCTTGCCTATCTGCCTGTTAGTTTCGCCAATGTTCGCTCATTCCGTTAACCATATCGACACACAACGGACGGATCGGTTTGCCATTTCGCCTGCGAACAGCTGCTTTTTCGATATTTACACGAGTGTGCATTCTAAATATTATTATGTTCTGTTGGCTAGCGCTGACGCTCGTGCTCGTGCGGCTGGCTCGCGCTTGTGGCGCAAACAAGTTGAGTTGTGCGAAAAGCAATAAAAACGCCGTAAAACAAATAGATTTTGTTAATTTTAATGTCGCCGACTTTTTCGTGCTAATTTGCTGCAGCTTTTTATTGCATTTGCATGTTCGGTGTGTAAAAAGTAGCTGCAACTGTGTGCATTTCTCGTTTAATGAAGTCATTAAAAGTTGAAAACGTCAGCAAAGTGCAAAACAATTGTCTAAAATTAATGACTATTCTGTGCGCGGGTGTAAATTTTAGCAGTTTCCTAACAGTAATATGTTTGCCATAATTAGTTCAATTTACTAAAATAAAATTATTTTAAAATAAAAATAAAGCTGACGTGTTAGTATTTCAATCAGCTGAAGTGATATATTTGCTTTTATATAGCAATAGTGTGAAAAACAAATAATAAAACCAAAAAAGATTATAAAATTTACGATCCAGATAATGTACATCACGTTTTAGATAAGGTTAAATTGTATAATAATGAGTGTTAAGCAAACTTCTTAGAAAAAATTCTAAAAGAAAAAGCCTTCAGTTACTCAAATACTACATTCTAAGAAATACTTGAATATTAACGGAAAAAATTTTCGAAAGCAAGTAATAAATATAAAAGTTAATTTTGTGCAGTGTGAGTTCAGTTAGACAGCTCCATTAGTACAACATTGCATTTAAATTCAAGAAAAAATCGGTGAGTGGAAAATAATATTGTGAAATATTTTATAAAAATTCTAGGCAGATATAATTTAAGTATTCTTGTCTCAAGTGCGCGAAAAGAATTTAATTTAACCGCAGTACACGATTTCCAACCTGCTTAATGTTGTCTAATAATAACATTTTAACGAGCCAAATATGGGGTTTAACTTTAGTGTTAAGCTGTTTAGTCGTAGAAACCGAGATCCATATCGACGTCTTCCTCAGATTCCGACTCCGCCTTTTTGGCTTCAAAATAATTTTTTTCTTATTGTTACTACTTATAGTGAAGAATTTTCTAATTAAGTTAATTAAGAGCATGCCTGAAAAGCTTTTGAGGCAATTGTTAATTGAACGACTGATGTGTTGAATCCAATAATTTAATCTGACTAAATCAAAATTCAAGAAGTGCTGAGTAAACAATTTGCTATTTGTCATATTTAAGGACATTTCTGAAAAACATTTAACACAATTGAGTCTTAAATTTAGTTAATTAGGTACGGAAGTCAATTAATTAAGCTTACGCAGTTAACATACGAGAGGTAATAGAAGTAACTGATAGACTCAGTTAAGGACATGTCGTAAAGTAAATTAAAGTAATTAAGTGTTATCGTTATTAACAGATGTTGATGGAACAATATAAAAGATTAATTTTCATCGGTCTACTGAAGTCAATTTAGTATACAAAAGGACAAACGAAAACAAACAAGTGGCTGACTGACTCAATTAAGGACATGTCGTAAAGTTGTTTAAAGCAAATAAGTATTAATTTAGTAATTTAGGCGTGGATACCGATCAATAAAGCTAACACAATTAGCAAACTACAGTTGATAGAACACATTAGTTACTAACTGACTAAATTAAGAACATGTCTGAAAAGTATTTAAGCAATTAAGTGTTATCTTGGTTACTGAGATGTTGAAACCAGTCAATTACGCTAACGTAATTAGTATTCGAAAAGTAATTGAGAAAACAACAACTTGTTAATCACAAAAATTAAGTTTCCGTCTGAAAAGTGGTGTTGGTGGCAGTTATGTGCTAATTAAGTCATAGAAGTGCTGAGTGCACTAAATTCAGCAGTACAATTAGTATTCGTGAAGTTATGAGTAAATAATTAACTAAATTAAGCTCCAAGCTAAAAATTCTTTAAGACAATTATATGTTAAATTGAGTCAATGAGTTGTTGAACACTCTAAATTAAGCTTGCAAGATTAATATACGGCAGATGAAAGAGCCAACCATTTATTAATTGACTAAACTAAATTAATGCCTGAAAAGTTTTTAATGCAATTAAGTGTAAATTGCGTAACTGTGGTGTTCCACATGCTAAATTAGTTAACGAGAGTTGATTGCACGAAAAATTGTCAATTGACTAAATTAAATACATACATATCTGAAAAATATTTGAAGTAGTTAAGTGTTCATCGTTAGTCACTAAGATGTGGAACGCACTCAATTTAGCTAAGCAATTAGCTTGTGACATAATAGGGCAAACAATTTGAATTGCCTAATTAAGCTTCGGTCTGTTAAGCCTTTGATGGAAATAACTCCAAATTTGTGTATATTATTATTGTGCTAAATAAACTTAATAAAGCTTTTGAAATAAGTTTCCGCTAGATGATAGAACAAATTATTTTTTAATTGACTAATTTTAGGCTATAAGGTGTTAATTGAGTCACTGAAGGATTGAACGCACTCAATTTAGACATACAATTAGCTTTCGACAGGTTATGGAGCCAACAATTTAATTTTGCTTAATTTAAATGCTTGCCTGAAACTCCTTTGAGCAACTGAACAGTTGAACAAACTTAAATAAGCTCACAAAATTAGTTCTTAACGGTTCTAAAAATCCGATTTTTTTTTTTTGAAGTGTACATTAAGAAAACAACTTTTTTATAATATTCTAAACCTT
The DNA here is from genome assembly GCF_016617805.1 of Bactrocera tryoni. Lineage (NCBI taxonomy): Eukaryota > Metazoa > Arthropoda > Insecta > Diptera > Tephritidae > Bactrocera > Bactrocera tryoni. Next base: position 76,647,160 of record NC_052500.1, read on the forward strand.
TTCTATTTTCTTACCTCTGCTTTTCAAGCAGATACTAGCTCTATTACAGCTACTATTTTTGTACCAAAATGTTTCAAACTTTTTCCAAATTAACTGAAATTGTTTGACAATTGGGTACTAATTGCCACTTAATTAACAAAAATTCATGCAGTTTAGTCTAAAAATTTTTCTAATTGACCAAATTGAGAAAATTTAAACAAAATTTCTAATTGGATAAACTAAGAAAATTTGTAAATAATTTATAAATCTTAAATTAGAAAAAAAAACGTTTTTCAACTGCATTAAAATGTTTTGACAAATAGGTACTAATTTCCACTTAATTAACAAGAATTCATATTTTTTAATCTAAAAATTTTTCTAAGCGCCACTTAATTAATAAAAATTCATACTTTTTAGTCTAAAAATTTGTTCAAATGACCAAGTTAAAAAAATTGTAAACAAAATGTCTAATTGACTAAATTAAGCAAAATTAAAAAGTTTTCAAATTTACTGAATTCAGAAAATTAAAAAAAAAAAAATTAATTGACTAAACTAAACAAATTAAAAAATTCTAATTGACTAAATTAAGCAATATTAAATAGTTTTTAAATTGACTCAATTAAGAAAACTTTTAAATAATTTATAAATCTTAAATTTTCTTTAAAATAAATTTTCGCAACACTATTTTTTAATCACGTTAAGTTTTTTCTGCTCTCCATAATAGCAAGCTTCCCAGCTGAATTTTGAATTATTTTTTTTTAATAGCGTTAGAGGAATGATTTCTTATTTTCATTCTCGTTTTAAGAATTTTTTTTCATACTATTTAATACTGCTTTGCATAGGAAATATCGGAATGGGTTGTTTTGTAAAATAATTAAAAAAAGAAAATCAAAAAATCAATTTTATCTATATTATAACGAAAGATTTCTGGCAACGGAGTTTATTAAAATGCGTTTAAATTGAGAGAATTTGCAGTCATAAAAAATAATTTTAGACCCCAAAGATTTATTTAATATTTGAAAGGCTATCAAAATCAAATTCAGCTTGTTTTATGCTTGCAGTCACCATATCAATTGATAATTGGCCTAATTGGCTAGACCTTCGATCGTATTGAAAAATATGTGCATCCTTGATCTAAAAAGCGTTCTAAACAATTTCGAAAAAATTTTTTAAATTTTTAAAAATGACTGTGACACTGACCCATAATAGCTTCAAAAAGAACAAAAAATTGCTCAATGATTTTCATATATATTTTCTGCAAAGCAAAGTATCTCGCACATTCCATTCGTTTCAAGGTCAATTTGCGCATTTTAGTAAAAAAAACTCAAAGGGCCTCTCCACAATTTGCTTAAAAAATGCATTACATTACTTTGGCTGCTTTTTAGACTGCTTCGACAGCCACTGAATCGCATAAAGGATAGCTGCTTAGTAACATTGGTCTGTATGTATAACAGTATGAACCATTTGTTATGCACTATGTTTCGCTTTATATGTACATCATTTCCCTTTATATTTATGTATGTGTATTTCTCAAGTCCCTTGTTTTACTTTCACGCTGTTTGCCAATGCAAAAGTGAATTATTTTCATTTCCGTTTTTATCGCTACCCCACATTCCAAATTTAAGCACTCGCAATTATTTTTACGAGCACAATTGCTCAATAAAAAAAGCCTCAAATTGAAATGGCAAATTCGAAATGTATTTTTTATGTAAACATTGCATGACATATATACCTACAAATATATGTACATATATCAATGCTAAGAGCTATTTAGAGCGTTATATTTCAATTTGACTGTGAAGTTTGTGCACAAAAGGATGTGTTCATTTATCTTAGAAGAGAAGAGAAGTAATTTCAGTTGTTAAAAAGATATTTGATATAAAGAAGAAGAAGTATCAGATTTCTTAGTACCTAAGGGGGAGTGAGGCCAGGCACAATTACTCAAGGGGTACAGTTTGATGAACTGTAGACGGTTGAAGAAATTTTACACAAATAATAATCCAAGGCAACACTATAATCTCCCAATGTTTTATTTAGATCGGACCCCTATAGCATATCGCTATCATACAATCTGACCACTCGAAGTCAAGTCATTGTATGGATCATACAAACAAAAAGATCAAAATCAAGTTCTTGTAAGAAAAACTTTTTCCTTTGTGAAGGCTTCGTATAGCTGCGGTACAACCCAAGTTAAATGATTTTCTTGTTTATAATAGCTAAGCTTTGATTTTTTTTATCTTTATCTCTGATGTTTGATAAAAAGTTCTCTAACGTAAGCTTTAGAACTTTTTTTTATGCTCTGCTATTGCTTTATGAGATTTTGCTCTATAAAAAAACTCTGTAGGTTAAGACTTTATATAATATATAGATTACAATCTCGGCTCAAATGTAACAAAAAGCTTTTCAACTGTCCTCTAAAATCATCAAAATACATTTTATAAGTATTCCATGTACCCAGCGCCACCTAACGGCTCGACCGTCGAATATTACTTTCTTTCCAAGTTGAGAAAACTATTTTAAAGAAACGTGTTGATTACAGCACAAGCAATTCCCACCACTTCACCTCTTTCTAACCCGATCTACCATCTTGTTGAAGCAGTAGACAGCTCTCAAAACTTTTAAACACTTTTAATGAGTTTGAGCGAAGTTTATAGGTACACTACACACATATTTTGTACCTTAAAAGCTCATAAGCAATAGGAGCTTCAATAAAGTTGTGAAACGTAAGGCAGCCAGTGTAGATATAAATAATATGAGCAAACTTTTTAATGTCGCATGTTGCTTTTAACTTAAGCAGAAACTGGTTTAAAGCAACTTTGTCACAAAAATACTTAATTTTGCTTTAAAAACAGCATACCGTTACACTAAAAGTTTGACCAAATTGAATGCTTTCCATAAATATACTAAAGTCTTTCGCTTTCAATCGTCCAAAATCTCGACACGCCACTTGCCCAGTAACCTTTTAAGATTTTGCTAGATATTTGCGCTTGCAATTTTGCAAATTTGTCAGTTGCAAAGCTGCAACCGCACAGCGCATTTCCTCAGCATTATCCTTGGCAAAGAAATTGCTTACAAAATGAAGCGGAAGGAATCTCTGTGCAACTCTGCACACATACACACGCTTTTTTGCATTGAAATATGATCTGCTCTACTGTTTCGCCACAATTTTTTGGCAAGCATTTGAATGTAAAGGCTGCTGTTGCCACAGCGCCACAGTTGCACAGTGCCTTTATGTACTTTTAGATATATATGCCTATGTATATATATATTACATTTGTACTCTATTGTTCTTTATACCACTCTCTTCTTTCTCCTTTCCTGATTCCTGATTTGAACAATCGCAGAGACTCTGTGTCACCTGGCCAAGTGCCAAGTTGCGAGTCCGCCCATTACAGTTACTAAATGTGTGGCAAATGCAAAAATATATACAGCTATAAATATACTAAGGATATATGTATATGGTGTACATATATATAAGTTTTATATATCCACAATTCTATTTCGAAAGTAAATTACGAAAAATGTAAGACAATGCGCGCTGCTGTAAAAGGATATACAAAATTTGAACAAGCAACACATTAAGAATAGTTAAATTTGTAGCATTAAATTACAGTTATGTAACTCAATAACCGCTATTTCTTATAATCTAACAGAAAACAACTGAATCTTAGGGCCTTTGCCAATAATGATTGTTGAAGACTTCAATGATTTCAAAAAATAATTTATTCTAAATAGAATTATTTTGTTGAAATAACTCGGAAGTGTGTTTGCGGACCTTGTGGCCACTTGTGAATTTCAAAAAATCGAACTTGATGTTTCGTATATATTGTAGTATGTTTATGAAAATTCTTCGAAGTTGTTGCGACAAATAGTTTCGCAGTTATGAACGTCTTTGTGAAATTTTTTAAGTTAGTCAAAATGCCTTCCAAAACTTTACACCCAGTTTGCTAGAAACTCTCTCTAGAGTCGATTAGGAAAACTTCTCTGAAACACCTCCCCAAACATAAAGCGCATTCTTCTCGAAACTCGCTCGAGAGTCGGTAAGGAAAACTTCTTCGAAACGCTTCCCAACTCTTTAAAACTTCTCTGGAACTGTCGTCGGATCGCCTTGAAACTTTCAAACGACCTTCTGAAACATATGTATTTGTCAGCTAGTGATCGTAGGAAAAGATTTTCCATAATTAGATAATAATTTCGATTTTTAAGCCACTATGAACTGTCAAGATTTTCAAGAAAAATACTTTTTTTTGGCAAGCAGCCATTTTGTTCAAAAATTTATTTAAAAAAAAACTTGACTGTTCCTTTCGATTATTACCCGCATTCATCTATAGTAATAACTTATTATTTAAGTTTGAGTTACTTTTAGCAGTAACATTTTGTTCCTGCTCTGACACCTCTGACACGTCCTCCAGGAAAACGGCTAAAGGATTAAGGGTTTTAAAAATTTCTCCAGAATGAATTGCCGATTATTGCAGTGCCTTCAATTTTGTAAATGAGCATTATTTTTATTGATTTATTGAATGAAAGGTCTCTAAACAAAAAACAAAAAACGCTTTATCCTGATCTCAGGTCTTTAAAACCATACTGTTAAAATTATTTTTTACTTCTCTCACAAGATAAAAAATCTGCTGACTTCTAAAAATGTCTGTTTTCATAATTTTGCTTTTGGATCGCCTTGAAATTCAGAAAACTTTAAAGATTTTAGAATTAAAAAATAATTTTATAAATTACATTTTTTTTAAATTCTTAAAATAGTTCAGGTGCACTACATTTGAGTGCTCCACAATCCGAGAAGGTCTTACAAATCAAAATAAACCGTTGCTTGCAACAAAGATAACATTATTTTATGGCGAATCAGAATTTCCGATGAAAACTGGATAATCTACCGTTGAAGAAATCTTCAGCGAAGTAAGAATTCAGCCTAACTGAATGAAGTATTATCTTCGAAAAAATACTAATTGAATAAGTCTTATTGTTTTAAAAGCCCTTAAAATAGTTAAGATGCACAACATTTGGCTGTTCCAAAAATCAGGAGGGTCTTGAAAAACGTAATTAATCAATATTAGTAACGAAGAATACAATATTCTACCATGAATGAGCCCTCTTGATGAACACTAGAACATCTAGCGTTAAAGAAATATTCAGCGAAGTTAGCATGGATCCATTAAATCACTTTATAATTATCAATATTTTAAAGGTTCTTAAAATAGTTAAGATGCACTACATTCGATTGCACCATAAACCGAGAAGGTCTCACTAAATGCAATGAATCGAGAGTAGTAACGAAGGGCACACTATTCTGTAATGAATAAACTCTCTTGTTGAACATTAGAACATCTAGCGTTAAAGAAATCTTCCGCTAAGTTAGAGAAATGTCTCCCTTGCCTTCGAAAAACTACAAGCTGAATCAGAAACTTTCATTACTGAGAAACTGGTACCAATGCCGCAACCTTCACAATTGAACTCCATTTCATTATGTCAAGTGTATATTGACTATTGCCAACTTGAGAAATATCTGAAACTTTATGCAATTTATTACTCAACTCACGAGTTCTGTGCTAACTGCTTTCTAATTAAAAAAGCTGCTTAGTTGTGTTACTACACATGCATCTCGTTAAAATTATCGAAACAATTATCTTGTTTTTTAACGAATGAGTCACAAAATATTTTTTCAACTTGCGCCCCACTATCTCAAAACGGCATTTATTTATTAAACTAATGTGAGGAAAATCAGCAACAACACATATCTCCAACTGATAGTAAACATTTTCAATTAAACATTGACGCGCGTGTATTAATTTTTGCTATATTTTCGCTAGTCAAAGCGTAAAAACCCACAAGCTCAAATATATTTTCGCATGTTTGTATTATTTTCGGCATTTAGACCAACCCATTTTGTTTGACTTTCCCGATATTCCATTACTTAGCCGATTAACTGATTTTTGCTACGCATTTGGTTAATTGCGTACGTTTTTCATATTGTTTTGTAAATATTTTTTTTTTACGGCTTTTTGATATTTTTTTTTTGTTTTGCTGTTTTCCGATATTTTTTTATGTTTTCCGATATTTTTTGCTGCTGGCTAATTTCTGCTGAATACATTTCATTGTGTATATTAATTTTCAGGCTGCCAATCAAGTAAAAATAATTACTAAAACAGCTAAAAGCAGCGGCCACAAATTTGCTTGCTGACAAGCGAAGGAAATTGCGACGTACAGTGGGACAATAGTAATAAAAAATTTGTAAAAAAAAACTGTTGCATACATACATCAAAAATTAGAATGAGACTAAAAATAATCAGTAATTCGAAAATAAAATTATAACGTAATGTACAAAATTTTCAAAAAAAAAAAATTATAAATTATAGATGAATATTTTATTGTTACAAACTCCGATCACTGATGAAAAATATATACCCAATCGATTCAAACAATTAAAAAATATAATAAAATTTAATACAAAATAAATACAACTGACAATAACATGAAATAACAAAAAAAATAAAATTATAATAAAAACACAATAAATTGTTTTAAAAATTTAATTTTCAAATAATAAATTAATAACAATAACTTCGACAGGAATGTAAAATCTCACTGTAAGGATTCTTAGAGGTGTAGGTCAAGGACTACAGAGTCTATGCTGTGAAAATAATTTGTTTTACTTAAGTTTTGATATTTTACCTTTCGTTTCCAATGGGTTTCAACCTACTATGATTTTTTTACCTTAGTCTATACGGTATTGACGCATCCAGCTTGTATTTACTTTTTTCTTTTTAAAGCTAATCTTTGATACAGGTAGGGTAGCTAAATTCTTTAACTGCGATGAAGATATCTTCAACGCTAGATGTTCCACTGTTCATTGAAAGGCCTATATCGCCGTAGAATAATGTGTTCTTCGCTGTTACATTGATTCCGTGCGTTTAGTGAGGTCTTCTCGATTTGTGCAACATTTAAAGATTGGGTATTTTAACTGTTTTAAGAACTTTTAAAAGAATGTGAATTATGAATTAATATTATTGATCCATTGCACTAGTATTTGTTGATGATAATATTTAATTTAGTTTTTCTTGATAGTTATCCAACATCGTTGAAAATTTTCACCCTGCTAGAAGATCTAGTTTTTATAGCAAAGACTGATTCTTTTTAAAATATTGTGACCTTCGTTCAGAGCATTGATTTAATGCGTTCAGTCAGATCTACTCGGTTTGTCGAGCAGTCAAACGTAGTGCATCTTAGTAGTTTTAAGATCTTCGAAAAATGATATTTATAAAATAATTTGTTTTTTCCAATGAAAATCATATACTATACATAAATTGTCTAAATGTTATGAAGATACAATGACAAAATCAAGAAAACAGAGGGTATAAATATATACATATTTATCTTTATCACAGTGGTCCAATATTGGCGTTTCCGACAACTGAGAAGCTTCTTAGAGATATATTTCCAATCTTAGGGTTAAGTTCACCCTATATATACAGACGTATAGGCGAGACATGCCGAAGTGGCCTTAGCTCGTCACGCTGATCATTTATATATATAATCTGATTTTAATAGATATCAGAAAGCTTTCAGTTCACTATGACGACATGCATAATTGATAACTGGCTTGTAAAGGCAACAAAAGCGTTAATGTAATGAGGCAGGCATGTGAGCTGTTAGCAGCAAGCTTTGCGTAATGGCTAAAATTGCACAATAACGTCATCACATGGCATGTTGCTGCTCATCATTAGGCATACATACCTACAAAAATATAGATATAGAGATATGTACATACAGACACTATAGTTACTAAAATATATACTATAAATTTGAAATGTAGCTGTATTCTGTGTTTGCCAAAAAACCAAAACAAAAAACAAAGACTCAACGAACGAATTTGCCAACTGAAGCTACCAAGCTGTCGCACATCACCGGTAAATATTTTTTATTTGCTTGTTTTACTGCCAACAGCTGTGACACCTCATCACATTACTTACAGTTGATGGAATTGGCATTGCATGACGCTGTTGGAGCGATCGATATGTGTCTACACGCATACCAATACATGAATGTTCTTGTATATGTGGATATTTATAAGCTTTGTGGGTGAATATCGTATTATAATTTAGTGTAACATGTTTACCGTTAACTTCAATGGCCATTTACCACTTCAAGCGTTAATTGCAGCGCCTATGATACAGGTACATATATATATATGTACAAATAAATATATATATTTCTTCTTGGAAACTAGGTTGAACATGCCTGCTTTACAAATCATAGTAATTTTATTGGTTGTAATTACATTGTCCAGTCGTTATGCTGAGGGTGGGACCGCTTGCTGCTAATGACAATAGCAACAATTTACTCAAATTGCATTTGCATGTCAAATGTCGTTTTATCAATTTTCACATACTGTGTTTCATGAAATTGGTTCTGAATCAGAACCCTTCATTACTGACAAACTGATATCACTGCCATGAGATCTCTACTGATTATGTGACATGGAATTAATGTCCCATTCGACCTACAGAAAGTTTTGTTTACCTGTAGGATCATAAAATGAGCTTATAAATCTCAGGAAATCAATCTCCTATACTGATCTATCAGAAAATTTTTCTTGAGATCATCACCGATTATATAAGAACCTTGAACTACTAAGTTTCAGGCAGTCAATATCCCAACTGACTTACCAGAATTATTCTCTTTCGATCAGTTCTTTGGAATCAAAGTATTGTCTAATTGAATAGCGAATTTTTGTGTCTAAAGAGATCTACTGTGGCTTCTTCAGAAAGTTCTGTAACAGGTTTTTCAATAAGAGGGCTAAAAAGTTTTTTTTTTTTTTAAATAAAGCAAAAACGGTATGGGATAACAGGGAAATTATTTATTCCTGTGAAAGTATATACTATGCCATTATGTATGGAACTAGATTTCTTTTGCATGACCACCTCGGACACACTTACAGAAGACCAGATGCTGAACCCAATTTTCGACCATATTCAAGCATAAATCGGCCGATACTGCTGCAAATTCACGTTCGATATTCTTACGAAGTTCATCAAACGTCGATGGCTTTTTAGCATAGACCATAGACCCACAGGAAACAATCTAACGGCGTCAAATCGCACGAACGAGCCGACTGCCTGACCAATAACGCTTTTTTTTGCGTATTGACGAAGCCATTCAGCCAAAAATTAGCCTCATCGCTGAAGATGATTTTTAGATGAAAATCGTGATCATTTTTAAGTTGTTGCTTAGACCAATTCACGAACATAAGTGACAGTTGATTCTGGTGATCAAGCGGCCTCAGTTCTTGCGTCAGTTTGATCTTGTAAAGATCTAAGCCAAGATCTTTTCGTGAAATTCACTACAACGATGTCACAGAGATCCCTAAACGCTTGAAAACGACGTGTGAAAGACTGATTTGGGCCTTCCTTAATTGATGCGCTAGCGGAAGCAATATTCTCGACACTACTGGCACTTCTTTGTCTCACTACCACAGGAACATTTTGTATTGTGCCTGTGGATTCAAATTTTTCCACTAGACGCTCAATTGTTGATCTGACAGACGATTATGACGACCATAAATGCGACGTAGCGCACTTAAAGTTGAGTCCATCCAAATTTCGGTAGTAAATTTTAATAATTTCGACTCGTTGTTGGATGGTATATCTTTCCATGATGAAATGGCAAACCTTATTGAAGAGAAATGACAAAAGAGCGGGGAAAGATATGGTATCGGTTGCTGTGCCTATCGATCTATGTACTTTTGTAGCTTCCCTATTGAAAAAATTCGTTATAAAAGTCTCCCAAATAATAAAAGTAAATCTCTATTAACACTCAACGCATTATTAATCACCAAATTCTATTGAACTTTATGACAACTCTGATTAATTTTATACATAAATATACTCCAAAATATTTTCATACACTTTTGTAATCAATTTGATTTTTTTTGTTCAAAATACCAACATGTAGCTTTGCTGTCAGCTGTCATATATGTAACAACTGTCACTTATGTAGTCAGCTGTCACATAGCTGTCAACTGTCAGACGAAATTCGACTGTGAATTGTTTCCAGAAAATATTCTGAAATTCTTTATCATTAATGCTACTTTTGTCGTAGAACCGTTGTCAGTGGTAAGCTGTCAGGTATACTGTCGACTATTCCCTACTTCAACTATTCACTACTCTCCCAAGGTTCCCAAAGATAAGTACATCTATTGTTTTACTATATATGTATGTTTTCAATAGTGCTCAAATAATACTTATTGATATTCAAAGGGAAAATATTATATTATTATTTACAAAGCCTTCGTGCGCCCGAAATTAACTTTTACTACGCGCTCAATGCACTGGAGCCAACTATTTGGCATATAGACAGCTATTTGACATATATGTATGTATATATATTGCTATATACCACTATATACAATGAAAGTCTCCACAAAACCCACCCACAACCGCTTATATCCTCAAATTGACTGCAAAATTGTGCAGCGCTCAGCTAACAGCTGACTTGTTGCCGCGACGTCAAGCACCAGTTAAGTGATATTTTCGAAACAATGCGCCCAAAAGTATGCAACTTCCGCCAACTTGTCTCCTTAAGGCACATAAAACAACTAGCTGTAGCATAACAACAGGCGTGTAGGCAAATTTCAAAGATTCCTGCACAAAAAGCGCCATGGAAACTTGCAAAGTTTATGGTCGTGGGAAAACCTCGACGTGGGAGTCCTTTACCGCAAGCAAAAGTGAAACGCGCAAATATGCTAAGATGAAAAGTTCAAACAACAGCGCATAGTTGACTTTTAGGCGCTTATATAAATAAATAGAATTTGCGTGCGCGTTTGCGCCTAAAAATAGACTTCGCTAGTTTGCATTTAGTGCAGCTGCGATGCATGAAAAGCGTTCGGTGCGTCACAAGCCGACTAAATGCGCTGGCAGGAATTTTAATGAGTTTTACAAGTTTTTAAATGCGGGCTTAGTGAGATGAAGGTGGGAGTGTAAATATATATGTGAAAGTAGAACTATTTTTTGTAAACTTAATTTATATTATTAGATATTTGACTGGCAGTATGACTAAGTTGTTTACGTAGTGCATTATATGAGTATATGCTTTAACATATATACAAGATGCGGGATCTTTAATGTCGGTATATATACCTTGACTAATTATGACTTTTCCAAACAATTAAGCTAGTTCGACATTATCTGGAAATCATTTTTATGAATAATTTTAATTTCTGCCCACATACTATATATACTAAGCTATAATTTTCACAAAGCCATTCATACTCGTTTACTTCTAAAACCACCGGCTGAACGTCCGCATCACATAGAATGCGGTCAAACTGTCGCTAGTGGTCGCCATGACTCGTCGTTTGATGAGAAAACGATTTGATAACGTTAGTCACCCATGTATCTAGAATTAACTCTTTCAGTGTTTAGATGACCTTTCATTTTTTTATCCATACATAATAAACTATAATTATACCAAAGCTCTGCATACTCGTTTACTTATAAAACCACCGACTGAAACGCTGAAAAACAGTCACTAGTGGTTGCCATGACTCATCGTCTGATAAGAAAACTATTTGGCAAGGTTAGTCACCCTTATAACTAGAATTGGCTCTCCCCGACTTTAAGATGACCTTTAGTAACTCAGGAACTCCTCGACCAATAACAACTAAATTTGTTTCGCAACATTAATCCCGACATTCGTATGTTACATTATGAAAATGAGCGCAATCGCACTACAGCCACGCCTATTTCCCATATATCATAAATTTAAATTCCATCTGATTCCATCACTTCACATATATTATATAAACCGAACACCTGCTAAGACATCCGATGAAAATCAGGTCGCCCCTGTACCTGATAATAATGTGCCTTTGTGTCAAAAATAGCTAAAATCGGGACAGTAGTCCCCTAACCCCCATATACTAAAATACAAATTTTAGAAATTTTCGGTTACATTATAGTATACCCTATATCGGTCAATTAGTGGGAAATGGAACGGCACTCTCCTATTATAATTGGCTATATTTGTAGGTGAGGTTTTCACAACAACCTAGTCGATGACGTCACTCTTCACAATCCCTCACAACCTTCGCATAATGCAAATTTTCCAGCGTAGGCTCTTAATGGCTTTCACTACAAACTGTGTAGGCATTCCTGCCCTACGCCATATACCGAGTGACGAAGGCTTGAATTATTGCCACAAAAGCCGTTATTCAACACCTAATGGCTGCCACAGTTCGTACTTGTATTGATAAATGTAGGCGTTGAAAACTGCTGCATGGTTTTGCGTTCCGTTCGCTGAAAAAACATTAAAGGAGCTTTAGTTGTTATTGTTTTAATTACATTAAATTTCTATTTTTCAATGATGACGGTTAATCTTTTATGGTGCAATTCTTACATAGTACACACATGCATTTTTCCGCCCGCTCTGTTGTCCACCACGCGCTTCTACACATCATTGTCTCTCTCGATAACTCTTCCTTGCTAACGTATGACACTCAGCGCCTGACAGGTCTTACATACCGTATGTGCATTCTTTTAGTGCCAATGTAATATCTAAATCTCGTACCACATATGCCCCTCCATCTACTTCAACCTTTACCTCCCTCCTTCTCTCTCTCCCTATCTCTTTTACTGTTGCTACGATGCTGCGCTTTGCACTTTGCATCTGCGTTCTTGGGCAATTTGTTCCATCATTCAAAGCAGCCGCAATTTATAGTCGTCTCTGCCTTGCCACACCATCTCACACCGCACTTCCCATACTGCACATGTGTGTGACACTGTGTACCTAAGTGTATTCTTTTCCATGAAAACTTTCGCTTGCAAATTTTCGCTTGAATAATTGTTGATCTTTTGCATATGCTGGCGAGGGCCCCTTATTGTTAGCGTTTAATCCTCATGGGTGTAATTTGATATGCTCCACTTTGTATGCAAGTTTTTGCACAAACTTCGGTTGAAGGTTACAGCATAAATTTGCAAAGCTTTTCGTGTGTATTCGGCTTTTGTATTTCTTCTTAGCTTTCAAGTCAACTTTGCAACGAACTTAATTTTCTAAAGTGTGTTTTCTTTTATCCTTTACAGGCATTCAATTGTGGGTCTCAGAGACATGTACATGCACACAACCACAACATTGCGGAAATGGTGAGTAACTGACGAAATTGCCTATATTTTAATAAACTTATATAACATATTTAATATACATAGAGCAATATACTATATGTTGTCTGCTCTTTTCTCATATTTATCGGATTACCACCGAACTGGATCTACTTGAACCGTAGATCTCCTCAGAAGTAATGCTCATTTTGAAATAAATATTACTATGTTAGACCTTTATTATGCCCTGAACAGAACTCCCCAGCTGTTCGACTCATTTGTTGGAACCGATAGATACTGTTCGGTCAAAATCAAGCCCTATAACGAAAAACTTTTTTATTTGAGAAGACATCTTTTCGAAATTTCGCAAAGGTTATTGCCCAAGGCAACGGTTTAATTTGCGAACATATTGTTCACACCGGACCACTATAGCATATACATACATATGTAGTTGTAATACAAACTGAGCTACCAAAATCAAGTTAAAATTCCTTTTATATCCTTTGTTGAAATTAAAAAGTTGAAAAGTTGCCACTTTTTTGAAAATTTAAAATAAAACAAATATACATTAGTAATAAAAACACCAAAACAAAATTTTGACTAATATTTAATGTAATAAAAAAGTTATTTTAGTATACGGGGTTGCCAACTTTTAATTTTAAAGGAATTGTTTTTTTTTACTTTTTAGTAACTTTAAGTCTTACGATAGCTCTGTATAATATAGATAAAATTTTTTGAGTATAGCGAGTTGCCACCTGTTTGAAAATTAAAATGAAAAAATATACATATAAGGTAGTGGTTAAAACATCAAAACAGATAAATTTGATAAATACATATTTAATGTAGTTAAAAAGTTATTTTAGAATTGAGAGTTGCCACCTTTTAAATTTAACGGAATAGTCTTCTTTTTGGAGATTTCAGAAACCTTAAAACGACTTTCGACAGCTTTGTATAATAACGTTAAAAACTTACTTATGGCTAGAGAGTTGCCACCTGTTTGAAATTTTAAATTTTAATGGAATAAATTTTATGAGGCCTTAGAAACCTTCAGAAGTTTTAAGATTGATTTGAGTTGAAAAACTTTTTTTGGGTTGCCATCGGTTTCAAATTTAAGTTTTAATAGAACAAATTTTAGAAACCTTTAACGTTAAAGAATGGTTTCGAATTTATGATTTTGTAGGGCTGCCACCTGTTTAATTTTTTTTTTTCATCCAATTTAGTATGAAAATAGATCTTTACGATAAAAATACCAAATCAAAAGCTTAAAAAATTATTTATTTTGAAAGGGTTAAAAATTAAAAAAAAAAACTGAAGTTATTGCCAGTGTTGGTATGAAAGGGAAGATATGAATGTATGTATGTAAGAAATGTTTATATCAAACCTAAATATGTTTAATGTAGCAATAGAAAGTTGCCACCTGTTTGAATTTTTATATTTTAATGGAACAAATCTTATGAATAGAAGTTTTGCCAGCTGTTGAAAATTTAAATTTTAAAAGAAAAAAAATATATGTAGTTTTAGAAACCTTTAGTCTTAAAAATTGGTTTAGAGTTTAAAACTTTTTAGGGCTACCAGCTGTTTATTTTTTTCCATGAAATTTAATATGAAAATAGATGGAATATTAAAACATCAAACTCAAAGTCTCAAAAAAATATTTGTTTTAAGAGGGTAACGACATGTATAAAATTATTAACACATTTGGTATCAAAGGAAAGATACAGAAGTCTTTATATCAAACCTTAATATTTTTGAGGTATCAATAGTCTTAGTTCGTTTCGAAATTAAATTTTCTTTACCCCTTGAAAGTGGTTTTGGTTTATCTTGATCCGATTTTTTTATTAGGAACATATATGTATATACATATATTTAGTCTCTACATTTGTTTCAAGCCATTACAAAATATTCAATTCAAAAAAAGTAACTTGATTTGAAATTAATTAATTTATAATGAAAACCTAAAATCATTATTTGTATTTTTATGTGAATTGCGCTTTATTAGAACTCCGAAATGTCTACTCATTCACACCTAAATTCCAAATACCGTCCATATTCCATCTAAATCTGCCACTAATTACAAATTGAATGAGTGGGTATTAAGAGGCAGTTATGCAAATAAATAACTAATGATATTTGTGACAAAAAGTAATTGTTGTTTTATAGAGTTGAAACGTGATTTTGTAGCTTAAAGCTTAATAATTGCGCTTTTGCTTTTTAATACATTTACATACCTACATACATATATGTATGTACATATATATTTATGTAAACAATATTAATTTATTTTTGGATTTCTCAATAGACAATATACATATGAACCAACTTCCAACACCAACTACAAGTTTATGGTTAGACAAATAATTAGCGCTTGATTTCAAAGTTGGCCTGACTCTATGTGGGTGCTTTACTTCCCTGCCAACCCAGCAATATCAAATCATTTGTTTGTACAAATAAATAAGCTTATGGCAATATTTCGTCATTTGTGATACTACTTAGTTCACACCTAAGAAATCAATAAAGTAAAGCGCTGCAAATCACTGGAGCGAGTACACGGTACTAAGGCTGTGCACACAGTGGAGTTAGGAGCTTAGGGGTGATTTTAGGCACTACTCAGAAAAAAAAAATATATTTATGTTTAAGGCAACGTTTGAAATTGTGTAAATTTACATTATTAACTGCAGAGTTGCCACCTATTTTGTTTTTCTAATTTAAAAAATATAAAAATTTTTTCATTATAGCAAGGATATGTGTAAAATAGCTAAAATAAAAAGTGTTAAACGGAGTTGCCACTTTTTTACATTTATAAATACTATACATTTTTGGTTTTAATACTAAAATGATAATTCTATGGCAATAAAAAAATAATACGTTATAAAGTATTTAAGAAAGTTGCCACTTTACCAATTAAAAAATATTGTTTTGTATACAGTATTTATTGTTCGCGTGAATACGAAATCGAGTTTCCTACAGAAATAAAACCAACTAATATTTACTAGTCATTGGTCAACAGCAAGTTTTCGAATTATTTATGGCAGCGTTGCCACCTATTTTGTATATCTAATTTAAAAAGAATTTAAATTTCTGTCATGATAGCAAGACAAGTTTAAAAGAATATGTAATACCAAATTAATGTTCAGCAGAGTTGCCGCTTGTTTATATTTTTACACAATACATTTTTTTGGATTTTAAATGTTTGCTTTAAAACTAAAATGTTATTATTATAGCAATGAAAAATGTGAGAGATTAAAAAGTATTTAACAGAGTTGCCACTTATTTAAAACTTAACTAAGAGTTGCCACCTACATACGTAAATTTTTAAACACTAAAATTTTTTTTGGTGCTTAAATGTTTGCTTTAAATCTAAAATGCTATTATTATAGCAATGAAAAATGTGAGAGATTAAAAAATATTTAACAGAGTTGCCACTTAATTCAATTTTAAAACACTACAATTTTTGTTAAAATTTTTTTCTTCAATACTAAAATGTTATTAAGATAGCAATAAAAAATATTAAATAGGGTTGCTACCTATTTGAATTTAAAATAAATATAAAAAAATTGTGTGTATTTAATTGTTTGATTTAATACTAAATCCTTATTTCTGTAATAATAAAAAATATATAGGAAAAAACATTGAACATGGTGGCCACTTTAACCAATTTCAAAAATATTATTTTAATTTTTTTGTTTGTGAGCATACGAAATATTGAATTGAATGCCAAAGCAAGATCTCTCTAGATATTATACCACTGATAACCAAAAGCAAAAACATTGCTCTTAACAACAAAAATTATATAACTGTTAAGTAACTATATACCAAATAATTGGATACACCTAAATATCACACATAAAACCATATGCAAGGTCACACTAATAAAAATGCAGTCATATTTATGCTCTACTAAACCAAGGGTTTTTCCAACAAACCAATTAACGGCACACACACAAGTCTCCAGCGCTGGCGGCAGATGCGCCCCAACACCAACTTACCGGCGCCCGCATTGACAGTGGCCATTACAAAACGCTTCAGCAGCTACACTTCAGCAACGCTCTAAGCACATTTTCAGCTTAAGACGCGTGGCCCTTAATATTGTTGCAGTGCATAGTTGTTATACATACTTATGCGTTGCACAAATTCGAGACGACAGCTAACTAAGCAACTAGCTTTGATGATTTGATGGTCCAATGTGGACCAAGCGTAGATTGTGTTGACCTTGACAAGTGAGGCGTTAATAAATTTCACAACTTACGACAGTTAGGCAAAGACACGCTACAAAGAGAGAGTGTGTGAATTTTGCGAAGGGAGCACGCGATCAGAGCTGTGTAGGTTGGGGCTTGCAAGAGATGGAGGAACTTTATTCGTGTGTTTGTATGAAGAGATATGAAATGTCATTTAAATTTTGTCATAAAATTGCTAAGAGTTGCTTAAAGATGCCATTAAAATATAAATTTATAGCTCATAAAGACATCCCTGATTTTCTGCGCGTTTTCTTCGAGCGAATTGTCGCATTTGTGCGCTAATAAAATACCACTTTAAATTATATGACAATAATATAGTATATAAACTAACGTGAATTCCCCTCCTAGTCAAAGATAACAGTAAAAACCACAAATTATAAATAATACCATTTTTTACCTTTATATATCCGTTTCCTGTTCCAGAAAAAAGCACTTAACCTGCCAATTATCATATAAATTCTTAATTACAAATTTCCACTTAAATTGATTACTTTTTTCTAAATTCACCGGAACTTCGCCTCACAAAAAGCTTACATTTCCGTCGTCAACACTTGTTGTTGAGATACTTAACACCGTTTTTTAGTAATTCATAAATATCTATAATAGCTTACTTCATATAAAAAATATAAACAAGTAAACCCGCAAATTTCTTAGAATTCATCAAAAAGCTACAAGTTGTTATCGCCGACTGTAAACATAAGTACTAAATTTAAAATTAGAACAAAGACATTCTGATTGCTTATCTAAAAAATTTATCAGTCTTGGGGTTTCCACATTTCTTATCGATTTTATAGATCCATTTTAAAGTATATATATAACCTTATATTTCTTGTCTGGCATGAAAACCACTTTTTTCCAAGGTAATGTGTAGCAAAGGGTCGCAGACCTGGCAGAAAATTATGTTGTGAAATTTTGTGATAAAATAAAAGTCTATGTACATACTTCTATAGGTAAATTAATTCTAGAAAACTTCAGCTTTTATATTATTGATCATATTCTCAAAAGAACTTGTATTCTATTTGTTGTCAGTTGTTATTGTTGCCTACCTTTTGGCGCGCAGTAAAAGTTCGATCAGCGGCAAAAGCGAGAGATTAAGCTAATATTTTGTGATTTGTAAGAATTAGACTTTTTTAATCAAATATTTTACATACATATATGAAACTTTTTATCTGCTCCACAATGACTTAATCTTTTTCAATCAATTTTGGATAATATGAGACTTATTGTTACTGTTGCCTACCTTTTGGCGCAGCAGATGTTTAAATAATAGAAAAGCGAGAATTTTAAGTTAAATACATTGTGCTTAGCAATAATTTAGACTTTCATTCTCATATACATATGTAAAATATGAGACTTATTGTTACTGTTGCCGACCTTTTGGCGCACTGTGAAAATTTGGGCAATAGAAAAAGCGAGAAACTTAAGTTAAATGCGGTGTGCCTAACAAGAATTTATTATTTCTCGATCATATGTTAGTTATATGAGATAGCTTTGGCTGTCTGTTGACATTTTGAACTTTTCGATTTAATTGATTTCGAGATTTAAATTTCACAGATTCTTTGATGATTGAAAAACTAATTATTTTATATTTGTAATATCATTTTCAAAGTCACTCTCTCTATTTTATGCCAGAAACGATGCTTAATTCATCAAATGAAATTTAATTGTAATGCGTTGCATACATTTGGGAGCGGATGAAAATTTTTTAGAAAATAAATCACACTTTTCAAACTGGCTACGGAAACGCATACCCAGCTGGGATTACTTAATATTTTAAGTAGATAACAGCTTTTACTTCTATTTCTTCTTTGCATATAATTTCATATTCTATCCAAGCAGTCATTTTCAGGGTTACATAGAGACTTTCAAATCAATATTTTGTCAATTAAAAGTTAATTGAGGAATTAATAGCTTCTGCCGATATTAAATATAGAAAAACCTTTGTAGCTTTAATTTAGTTAACTCCTGGAGCCTTAACTTTTTCATTGAACAGACTTCTATTGATTTCATACAATTTACAAACCTTTTTAAACTTCCAATTACATAATAATTGTTAGATTTGTTAAGCTCTTCGCTGTTTATATAAGAATTGGTAACAATTAGCGGTTAGGAAACTATATTAATTGCTTAATTTGAAGCCTTTTTCCTCTCCCTGAAGACTATTTACCCAAAAGATGGGATCCGATTAATAATTGTACATAAATCAATGTAATAATAATCGACAGTTAGTTCGTTTATTTCTACACTGCATTTTAAATTGAGAACAATTAGCAGCTAAACAGCTGACATTTTCTAATTTGCCCAACTAAGAGCTTACTTTCTTTCATTGGAAAACATTTAACAGGGAGCATCGAGATTTTTTTTCATTAACTTAGGTTAACATAATGGTAACTAAACATTTAATTAGTTGTTTGCCTCACTGCATTTTAAGTGAGTTTCATTGAATGTAAAGGTTAATTAGTTAATTTTTTCAAATAATTTTAAATTGAGAACAATTACGAGCTTAATAACTAAAATTTCTTAATTACTAAATTAGGTGCTTTTCTGTTCTCACTGAACACAATTTCAAATATTAAGTGGGAATTTTTAGCAATTCTAGCCAATTCACTAATTGAACAGTGAATTATTTAATTTCTTCACTGCGTTGTAAATTAGAACAATTAGTGACTAAATATCTGAAATTTTTTAACAATCCAACTAATTTAACAGTTAATTAGTTATCTCTTTACCAATTAACAGTTTTCTTTCTTTCACTGAACACTACTTAAAAGGTTTGTTGGGTATTTGTTCACTAAATTGCTATAAATTTGTAATAATTTGTTCAATTAGTTAATTAATTGCCTACCTATATTAAATTAATTGAGAACAATTAGCGGTTAATAACCTAAATTTTCTTGATTTGTCAATAAAAGCTTTCTTTCTCGCACTGACAATCTAATTTTTGTTACTACGTTTATATCAATTTGGTACTAATTGAGAAATTAGATGTTTAATTTTTTTCTCTGTAGTGTAAATTGAGTGCAATTAACGGTTAAAAAGCTGAACATTTTTTATTTAATTAATTTTTTATTTAATTAACAGCTACCTTCATCTTATTGAACATTTACTAAGGATTTTCCGTAAAACTAATGGCGCAATTAGTTAATTAATTATGTGATAAATTGAGCTTACAATTCAGGTTTTATTTGTTGAAATTTGCTTAACTAGTTCAGGAGCTGTGCTTGGACTTGATATTAAATTTTTCAAAACTGTTACTTATTTGCTTTATGAAACAAAATATCTACAGCAAAACCGTTTGAAGTCATAATTTTTTTCGAAAATATTTTTTATATAAAAAAATTAAAATTTGTATATAAAAAAAAATTATTTTATTATATAAAACAAGAAATTTATATAAAAAATTATTTTATATAAAATAAGAACTTTATAAAAAATTATTTTATATAAAACAAGAAATTTATATAAAAAAATTGTTTAGAAAAAAATGTTATATAAAAAATTTTTATTTAGTTCAATTCTACTTGTATTTTTATTGTGATTTTTTGCTTTTTTAGTATTTCTGGCGATGATATATGCATATTTGATTCATGGAGTTTCTAAAAATCCTTTGTACAAGTTTCGTTGAATTATGGCTTCCCTATTAGTCTCCCATGAATTTTTGAAAAAAAATCCCTAAATTTACATAAATATTTCTTGCTACAGAACCTTGATATTGTAGCGATATTTAGCTGTGTCCTTGCAGTCTAATTTTAGCATTAAACCTCCATCACATGGTGCCACACTCTGCTTTGAAAATTCAATTTCTCCTACACAGATTTTCAGCTATTGTGTTATTTTTTCCCTTTGTTACTCACCACTATATCTGCGTATATTCCACTTTCAAACTTATTTTGCTCTGAAATGCACTTTATATGAGCTTTACTTCATTTACAGATAAACATATGTAACTATGTACGCATTTTCAAACGTGCTGTTCTCCCTTGTAAAGCTCTTTCGTAGAACTCGTTACTTAATGAACTCCATTACCGCCCAACCATTTCGTTATGCCACTGAAGCACAAACATCCTTATTAATAATACGCCAAGCTGTACTTGTATTTGCTGTGCTGCACATTTGGTCAGTCAGTCGAGCGTTTTTGTAAAATATGGCTGCCTCATATTCGCCGAAACTGAAATCTGCTGGCAGCTGTGCCACTCAACTGTGGATTACTGCAAACAATGCTGTACAAAAGCACTAAGGAGTTATTTTCGGAACTGAACTGTGAAATTTTCGTTCGACGAATTTTTTTTTGCTTTCAAATCATACAAATAATAAAATTTTGTTGTTCCAAAACTACTTCCTTACGCAATTAATTAACTGTATTTTACTGTTAAAGAGCCAGAAAAATTAAAAAAAAAAAAAAATTGAATTTTACTTTACTGAATTTCTGCATTTCTTGCTAATATTTGTAGCTTCCTCATTTTTTGTTTTTGTTTTTACTGCTCCTCGCTTTTGTACTAACTGCATTTTATTTTTTATCGCATTTTCATTGTCGTCGCTATTCATAAGCTGTGCAATTTTAATAAGTGTCAAACACAACTGCACGCACTCTCGACACACACACTTACCAGACGCACTCACACACATACTCACATATACAGTGGCCATTTGCTGCCACTCTGCAATCGACAGCTTATTTCTGCCACAATATCCGCATCTTCATCACAATAAAAAGCAAGCAAACATACCTACTTACAAATGCTTTTGTGCTCAAATATATTAATATTTCTGTATGTGTGAGGGTGTGTGCCTTCATGCCTGTCTTTAAGTGGCTTTTGCTGACCGCTTGCTGCTAAGTTTTATTACACACGCACACACATGTGTGCTTCCATGCGCCAAAGTATTGTCAGCAGAAATCATATAAAGTGTCTCCATGCAACCGTTATATGTACATATGTACTTATGTATATACAAGTACATAATATATAAATACACACATTTTCTTGTCACTTGTCCGTTCTAGTGTGTGCTATTGGCGCGCGTTGTGCTTTAAGTGCAAAACGGGGTTGCCAAGCGCGGCGAATTAAATCTTGTTAATATATGAGA
Source organism: Bactrocera tryoni (assembly GCF_016617805.1). Taxonomy (NCBI): domain Eukaryota; kingdom Metazoa; phylum Arthropoda; class Insecta; order Diptera; family Tephritidae; genus Bactrocera; species Bactrocera tryoni. Next base: position 76,669,559 of record NC_052500.1, read on the forward strand.
AGCATTTAATGAGAAAGTGGATTATAATTAATCTATTTTTTAAAAAAAATTTATGGTACAAAAATGTTTTAAATTATAGTAATATTATAAAAAACGATTGAAAATTAATTTTCTTTATATAAAAAGCTATTTGAAAAAATATATATTAAAATTGAAAATAAAATGATCTACAAATAGTATGTTATATAATTTTTTGTATTTTAAATACATTTTTCATTATAAATATATGCGAATCATTTCAAAATTCATTTTATTTATACAAAAAAAATTAGTTTTGAAAACAAAAATTCCTAACTAATTATGTAAAAATTTATAAAAAATTAAATTTATACTTTTATGATTCAATTTGTTTATTAAAACAAAAGGTTTCGAAAAAAATATATGCATACGTGTGTATCTATTAAAATTATTAATGAAAAAAAAAATGTCACAAAATAATTTGAAAATATTTTTTTTGCACTTACATTTTTCGTTATTTATATGAAAATGTTTTATACATTTCAAGCGTAATTTTATTTATATAAAAATATTATTTTTGTAAAAAAAATATATTTTACCTTTTAATGAACAAACAAACTAATTGAAATTTTGTATCTACTTATTTATTCTTAATTTTATAATGTTTTTCTAACATAAATTCTTAATAATAAATAATTTTTATTTATACAAAAACTGATTTTTGACAAAAATATAAGTTAAAAATTTTAATGAAAAAAGGTTTATTATATTGTTATTTTAAAATATTTTTTTCTTCATACATTTTTCATGAAAAATTTTGTAAAATATTTGCACTTTTAAGAATCATTTTTTTTATTAAAAAAATATATTTTTTTAATTAAAATTTATAAATGTACGTATGTTTTAAAATTAATAAAAAAATATTGCATTTTCCCAGTTAATTTTGTAGAACATTTGAAATAAAAAAATATAATAAATGTTATTTTTTATATAAATTTTTAAATGTTTTATATTTAAAATGTAAAATTTATTTTAAAGAAACTAATTTTTTTTTGTTTTTCATTGTTAATATATTATTATTTTTTAAACTTCTATATATTAAACATATTTCAAAATTATATATTTTTAAATTTTTAATCTATATGTTATTTAAAAAAAATATTTTTAAATTTTTAATTTTTATTTAAATTTAAAATGTAAAATTTATTTTAAAGAAACTAATTTTTTTTTGTTTTTGTTGTTAATATATTATTATTTTTTAAACTTCTACGTATATTTGAAAATTTTATATTTTTAAATTTTTCAATTTATTTGGCAACCCTACGCACTCAAGCTATGTGACTTCCTGTCTTTGACAGCATCTGACGCTGGTTTTTCCACACGCCCTCTCTTTTTCCAAGTACTCTATGTAACATTTCTCTACAAACCTCCCCCTTCTCGTTTTAGTCTTTTTTTGTGTTTTTGTGCCTACTCGGCCATTTTTTATGACTTTGTCACATAATTGTCCAAAAACCGGCTACGTTGTAATTTACTATCTCATTCCGTAAAATTTTTGGTGCCACACTTCGCCTATTGCGCACACATTTCAATAAATTCTCACTTATTCGTGCTCGTTTATGTTCGGGCACGGCCTCCAGATGCCATATAAGCTTATTTTAGAAATTTTCGAACTTTGCGCTCCACTTGTTCCTACTTGACGCTTCGGCTAGTTTCAAATTTTTTCTTCGCTCATAAATTATTTAATAGCTAAAATGTGTGATAGATTGACAAAAGTTTTGAAATGTATCTGCTGTGAAGAAATAGTTTATTTTAAAATTTGCTTCAATGTTTGTAGTTAAAACCTACTCTTCTTTAAAATACATGCATAGTGTATATGTATGTATGTAGGTATATTTATAAAAGAACCTTGTTGGATATTTTTCAATTTTCCGAAAACCCTCTCAACTAAAAACCTTCACAAATTAGCCAACCTTAGTTAGCATTTTTTACCTATCCCTTCGATCTTTCTTCTATATTGGTATTGAACAGTCTCACGAAAAGAGGTCAAAATGACCCGAGGGTGAGCTTAAGAGGTTAATATAATATTTTCAATTTATGTCCTTTATAATATTTTGACTTATAAAACCCTAAATTATATATACATACATAATTCGCCTGTGAGTCTAAATCTAATTAATCTTTCGTAGAATGTTCTGAAGAATTTCAAAAAAAAAAAAGTTACAGTAAACTCTTTATTTCCCACGCAAAATTAATTTTAAGTAGATTTTTGTCAAGTAAGATCCAAATAACTTAAGAGAAGATTCAAAGTATTTCTTGAAAATTTTTAATTCAGACTTTGAAGACAGTGATGCCACCTAATTCAGTTCATACGTAACTTTTTTTAAAATCCAAATGTATTACGTAACATGGAAGATTCGATATATTTTTTGAACATTTTTATTATAGGTTTCTGAAGGTAGTGTTGCCACCTAATTCAATTTATACGTATTCTTTTAAATTGCTCCACTTATTAACGTACTAGAAACAATTCTTAAAAGAATATTCGAAATATTTCTTAAACATTTTTAATACAGACTTTAATGACAGTGTTGCCACCCACTTCAATTTATACGTAATTTTTTTGGTCCGAATGACATATTAAGTGACATCGAAAGATTCGATATACATTTCTTGGAAATTTTTATTATAGGTTTCTGAAGATAGTGTTGCCACCTAATTCCGTTTTATACGTAATATTTTATATAGCTCCAATTATTATCGTACTCAAAATAATTCCTATTGGATTTATTTCTTGAAAATTTGTAATGCAGACTTTGAAGACAGTGTTGCCACCTAATTAAGTTTATACCTATCCAGTCCAAATGATATATTAGGTGACATGGAAGTTTCGAAATATTTCTTGAAAATTTTTATTATAGGTTTCTGAGGATAGTGTTGCCACCTAATTCAGTTTTATATGTAATTTTTCATATAGATCCACTTATTACCGTTGTAAAAACAATTCCTTTCTCAAATAAGTAACTGTATTACAAAATATATAACGTCATGGCAAAAAAATATTTATAAACGAAGCAATCAGCATTAAAAACGGCATAACTCAAATTAATTTTTATTTTATTTTTTGCAATTTTTTTTTTGAAATTATGCTGAACTCCATCCATTTATATTTATAATTTTTTTGCACTTTATATTTAATATTTATTGGAATAAGAGTCCAATACCACCCAGCAAAGGACAACACGTGTGGCACACATGTCGCACAGTGTCAGCCAGCATATGAGTTCCAAGTAGCGGATTACTTACTCTTTCTTTTTCACAGCGTTTATTTCTCATTGTACTTCTTTCCACTTAAGTGCTTCTTATAGTCCATAGTATGTACACACACATATACATACATACGGACATACAATTGCCTTTTGTAACCCGCCGACAATCAGCCAACCGGCATTCAGCTTCAAAGCAGTGCAACAACAAAGCATTTTACGCATTTAAAACGCATTCAATCGAAAAGCTCAATTTCTTGCGCATACTTATACAAATACACGGTTACATACATATATGTATATGTATGTGTATTCATACGTACATACCAGCTCTCCTTAACACCGTCCATCTCTTCAGCTGCTGTTCGGTGCAAGTGCGCGTGTGTTGTTGCTGCAGCTTCATTTGCCAATTCACTTTGTATGCGCATTCCATTCAACCGTCTGTCTCTCTGTCGGTCTGTCTGTCATATGAGTACCTACTGTAGCGCACCGTATTTCTGTCCGTCCATCAAGCTGCTTGTGTGCATCATTTTTCGTGCTCATCCGTATCTTGTATCGCTCGTTGTTATTATTATTATTGTTAATGAAGTGTAACTAACAGCTGCTAACATATGGGTTAATGATGCACACATGCAAGTATACGTGTTCATGTATGTATAAGTGTATGTATCGAAAGATGGCGTCGCTAACTGAAAGGCATCAAAGACTTGATTGGCAATCGAGCAGAAGAAGTTCGTGGAGATCTGATGGCAGAGTTATTCTTTTTTTGGATTCTTTTGTTGTTTTTGTAATATTTGACTCCAAAAAAACCAAAAATAATTGAAGAAATAAAAATCGAATACTCAGGTTCATAACAGAAGGATCTTATCGCGATTTTAACCAATCAGTTTGCACGACAGCTATATGCTATAGTTGTCCGATCTGAACAATTTTTATGGAGACTGTAGCGCTGCTGTAGACAATAATCCATGCCGAATTTCATGAAGATAACTCATCAAATAAAAAAGTTTTTCACACAAGCCCTTGATTTCGACTGATCAGCTTGTATGGCAGGTATATGCTGTAATGGTCCGATTTGAACAATTTCTTCGGAAATTTTAGCGCTGCCTTGGAGTTAAATCCATGCTAAATTTCGTGAAAATATCTTCTCAAATTAAAAAGTTGTCCATACAAGGACTTATTTTCGACCGATCAGTTTGTATGACAGCGGTATGCTTTAGTGAACCGATCTGAACAATTCTTTCATATATTGTAACATTGCCTGACTCCATAATCCATGCCGAATTTCGTGAAGATATCTCATCAAATTAAAAAGTTGTCCATACAAGCCCTTGATTTTGACCGACCAGTTTGTATGGCAGCGCTATGCTATAATTGTCCGATCTGAACAATTTCTAAGGAAATTGTAGCGCTGCCGGGGAATTAAATCCATACCAAATTTCGTGAAGATATATGTTCAAATAAAAAAGTTTTTCATACAAGGACTTAACTTTGACCCATCAGTTTGTATGGCAGCTGTATGCTATAGTGAATCGATCTGAACAAGTTCTTCGGAGATTGTACCATTTCCTCTGACAATAGTCCAAGCGAAATTTCGTGAAATTATTTTATCAAATAAAAAAGTTATCCATACAAGGACTACAATTTTCCTGATATGTTTATTAATTTTTTTTTTTTAGTTTTTTAAATTATTTTGTTAGAAAAACTTCCACGTTAAAAACTTCCAAGCACCATATCTATTACATAACCATTTTCTTTTTTCATTGGCACCTTCAAACTCTTTTTTTAGCTGCCATAAATAACAGCCCCTTCAATCAGGCGAGCTACTAACTGTCTCCTTACTACCATCTAAACAAGTAAGCCTACATTTTGTGGCTAACGAAGTGTCATTGCAGTCAAGTTGGAAGTTCAAATGCCTTTTCTGTGGTTTTTCAACATAACTTTAATGCCAACGTGTTGTCCACGTCACAAAAGCAGACCGAAAACAAACAAAAATAAAATCAAACTTCTCTGCAGGCCGCCGCACTAGCAGCTTCACAACAGACAACAAAAGAAAAAATATTAAAATTTTTATCCATAAACCACAATTTTTACAATGGCAGGTTAAATAAACAAAAATAACGTTGCGGCGGTTAAATGAAAATTGCGAAAACCGAAAAAATAATAAAAATGTAAACAAAGGCGCTAATTGAAAAACGAAATTACATTTCGAGGTAGCCGCGTTATAAACGAAGAATGGTTGAAAAATAATAAAGAAAATACAAAAATGGAAGGTGGAGAGAAGCAGGAAGTAATAATTGTTTATATTTTTACAATAAGAGACAAAATGTTTTAAAAGGAGCTGATAAAAAATGCAATTATCACAAGCCGTGAAGAAATAGTGATTTTGTACCTCCACTCATGGAGTGTTTTGGCAGGACTTGACCTTTTACATATATTTTCGTTCCGTCGCTCTCTGATTCACTATGTGCTTAGCTTAAGGTCTGTTCGTAAGGAACTTAATTGAGCAGCCGCTGCTAAATTATAGCAATAATTCAAAAATTTCTGTGAAATTAATTTTGCACTACATTAAAATTTTCTGAAAAGAAAACATCGTATAAACGATATCAGACATTTTTTTTACCATAAAAAATTATAGCACACAAAGAATACATTTTTTTACACATTTTCTTAATTGAATATGTTTAAATGATATTTACGAAAAATTTCCAAATTTGTGAGCTATAAAAATTATGGCAACTAAACAATAATTTAATCTTTTCTATAAACGCAATTTCTCAGGTAAATTAAGCTTTTAGCAAAATTTTTTTCATTATTCGTATCAACAAGAATTTACCTCGAGTAAATTTCATTTTAAATCATTTAAACTCAATTGACTTGCCAGGTATTTGTAGGAGAATAATTCAAAAATATAAAAGAGAATTTTCCACTATTTTTAGTTTCACTTACATGAGTCTCAATGGTATAATTTATCAAAATTTTCGAAAATTGTTATCCTATAAAAATTATAGGAAACAAGTATCATAATTTTCCTTGTCTTTTAGAAGTATTTTGATGATATGATTTTTTCACAATTTTAGAAAATTTGTATGTCACCAAAATTATAGGAAACAATGGGTATAATTTTCCGAACATTCAACGTGCTTAACTAATATTTTTTATGAAAAGAGTCCAAATAAATTGTTCTATAAAAATTATAGCAAACCAAAATCTTAATAACAGACTTTGTTGTTAAGTGAATTTCTCGTTAAAATTTAATTTTTTATGAAAAAAATTTCAATTAATCATTTAAGCCGTAATATTCCTCGAACAACGTGCCATTTTATAGGAGTTAACCTCACTAAATTTGCTGGTGTGTTTGTTAGAAATTAATACAAAAGTACAAGGTGTATTTCGTACACATTTTTCGTTTTACTCAAATAAGTTTATGTGATAGTGTGCAGCACAATTTCCGGAAATTTGTATGCTATAAAAAAGTATAGCAAAAGAATTGTCTAATATTCCACACGTTTTCTTATTTAACATGTTTAAGTAATATCTTATTTCACAGTTTTTGATTTTGGTTTTGCAATTTTCAAAAATTTGTTTGCCATAAAAAATTATGGCAAAAAAGTAGTACAATTTTTCGAAAAATTGTTTAATTAAATGCGTTTAAATGATATTTTCAACGAAAAATTTCCAAAGATTTTATTTGCTATAAACATTATAGCAAATAAGAGTTTGTTATAAAGGTAAATTCTAGTTAATATTCAATTATTCAGAAGCATTTTTGTATTATTCTATTAAGCAACGATTTTGCTCGTGCAACAGGCCATTTTAAAGCACTTAGCCTCACTTGACTTGCCAGAGTGTTTGTAATTCAAACACGTAAAAACAATTTTCCACATATTGAAAAAGAAAACATATTCCCGAGGTGCGAGAAGCTCACCGGAAATTTGCATATTTCTCCAATTTCTTTGACGCAAAAGCGCGCTGATTTTCATACACACGCACACATACACCCACTCAAGTGTATATGACACAAGGTTGCCTAACTGAGTGATCCACCAACATTGTAAATACATATGTACATATGCAAATCATAGACTTTACTAGAAATTTGCTTGACTTTATTTTGATTGATGCGTTTTTAATGCGCTGACAAGCCAGACACACCGTTATCACAGCGGCATCATCACAATGCGTGTGCACGTATGTATGTGCGATTGTGCGGAAATTATGCAACAACAAACTAATCAAACGCAATACTTGAACATGGAAATTGAAAAGAGAAAAAAAGAAATGTGTCTGATGAAACGGGCAAGGTCAAGTGGCGTATCAAAGTTGCCAAAGCATGCGCGCGAAATGCAACTTTCTACAAATTCATGTGAATTTTCGCATAGCAGAATGTGGGAATCCATTGTAATGAAAGCAGAAATTGTTAAATTGATTAATTGGCAATTGATTGATTGCATAACTATTAAAAGATCATATTAGAATGCTTTGGAAATATTTCAAATTATTAAAACTCAGTTTTTATGCTGTGAAAATTGTAATTTGTTGAAGGATTCAAAGCGAGTGATGTTACTACCATAATTTTAGTTAATTCAGCAATTAATTAATCTATTAATATCAATTTAATTATAACTTAATCAAATCGTGTTTACCAATTGAAAGTGGTATTGAATGATTCCAAGATATTTGAAGACGAAAATCCGAGACATGCTTTTCGACAAAATTAAGTCGTTTTAAATCATTAAGAATATTTATGCCTTCTTAATCATTGACGAAAAGTCAAAAATGTTCAGATTTTTTACATTATAGGAAATTATAAGAAATATTTCAGTTATTGTTGTATAAACCTTGCTGAATGCTGTGAAATAATCATTCCGATAATATAGATTAACTACTTGTGACTTAAAAGAATTCCTAAGGTCAGTGAATAATATCTCTGTTTATATAAATAACGGAAGTCAGTCGAAAATCTTTTTTAGTTCTATTCAATTAAGATTATTTTGTTTTAGTTGCATTTAGTCTTCTTCAATTTCGTTTATTTTAGAATAGTTTAACTAATTTAGGCTTTTGATTTGGTGACTTTAGTTTCCAAACTGACTAATTTCATTTATATTTGAATAACTAATTTAACATTTAAGTTCAATTTTAACTAATTCCTTTTAATTTTGATTAATCATGCATTTGTTGTTTTCAAATTTGACTTATTCCATTTAGTCTTCTTTAATTTCGTGTGATTTAGAATAGTTTAACTCATTTTAGCTTTAGATTTGGTGACTTTAGTGTACAATCTGACTAATTTCTTTCGCTTTGATTAATTAATTCAATCTTTTAGTTCAATTTTAACTAATTTCTTTTCGCTTTGATGGATCAACTCAAGCTTTAGTTCCAAATTTGATTAATTTTTCTTAGTTTTGATAAATCGGATCAATCTTTAGTTTCAAATTTTATTAATTCTTCTTAGTTTTGATTAATCTTTTGTATATTTGTATTTAAATTTGACTAATTCCTTTTAGTTTAGATTAATAAATTTTATCCTTAGTTTCAAATTTGACTAATTCACTTTAGTTAGGATTAATCAATTCAATCTTTACTTTTAAATTCGACTAATTTCGTTTAGTTTTTATTAATCAATCCAGTCTTTAGTTTGAAATTGATTAATTTCGTTTAGTTTTGAATCATCAATTTGGTTTCAAGCTCAGTTTTAAGCTTTATTACCAGCTAAAAGCTTAAAATTACAACATTTCACATCACATGAGTCTACCTACATAACTTCAACTTCACTGCTCACCAATCAGTCAGCTGCGACTAACCAGCTGACTTCAAACGCTTCGCAAGTGAATGCGATAATTCGCTTGATTATTATTTTATATGAACAACTTGACCTTTACCTTGACGAGAGATGCATGAATAATGTGCCGGCGCGTAAACGCCAGAGCAAGTTTTTACACATGCATGAATGCACTCACACACACACACACACATACACTCAAAGCGCACAACAGCAGAAGCGAAATTCTGCGCGAGCGTGCAACAAGCAAATAAATGAAAAAGCAAGCAATGCAATCAAAATTAATAATATGAAATTTAAAATGTTTGCTAGCGAAACGAACGCCAAGCGCAGTGGTCGTGGCGGCGGCGCGGCGGCAGAGGCGCGCAACACGGCGTATACGTGATGGGCGATGAGTTGCAGAAAGTCGCAAGCAAGCGCCGACTTTATTGTTGTTGGAAATGTTTTTGTTGCTATGCATGTGTATCGTCGCGGCGACTAGTTTGTGTGAGCAGAACAATAGCGTGAAAATTGCCAGGCATCGTTAATTGAACGCGGCCGAATGCCAAGCAGTCAAGTGGCTAGCGAAATTTGCGGCGCACGAAAGTGCTGGCAAAAGCAAAGGGCGATCAGTGACGTCAGGTGACGGGCATAAATAAAATATGCTCATTGCATTGCTTGTACATGTGTGTGTGTGTGTGTGTGTAAAATATTCGCGGGCATGACGAACCGCTTTGGCACTGACTGCCTTTGATTTGAAAGCAATTAAAAAATATAAATAAACTGGTTGCTTACCTATACATGCTAAATCTTATTTTCTTAATAATTATTGCCTTTATTAGCTGCTTTATTACGAGTATTCAATAACAATTTTAATAGCTTTTGCTGGTTTTGTTGGCATTTCTGTTGTTATTAGATTGTTATTTGTTACAAAAATATTATCTTGTATGAAAAAGTTAATAAAAATTTTAAAGAAGTCTAAAATTTGAGAAGAAAAATTTATTTTTATTTTTGGTATTTTACATAATTTTTATACTTATTAGTTTTTTGTTTAATACCCTTCATAAGTGCATTTCTTATGTCATAAAAGGTATAGAAATAAAAAAAATATATTTAATTTGGTTGTGATTGGTCAGTTTGTATGACAGCTATATGCTATAGTAGACCAATGTATGTAGTCAATTTCTTCGGAGGTTCCAGCGCTGTATTGATCCACGCCAAATTTCGTGAAGATATCTTTTCAAATAAAAAAGTTTTGCAGACAAGGACTTGAGTTCGATCGTTTAGTTTGTATGACAGTTATAAGCTATAGTAGTCCGATTTGAACTATTTGTTCGGAGAATATAGCAATACCCTAAATAATAATCTGTGCCAAATTTCGTGAATATATATTTAGACGGGTCATTTTGTATGACTGCTATACCGTATAGTGGTCTGTTATCCGCCGTTCGACAATTGAGCAGTTTCTTGGGTAGAAAAGTTTGTGTGCAAAATTTCAAATCGATGTCTCAGAAACTTAGGGAAATCGCTGATTACACTATTCAACAAATCTGAATGAAAAATTTGCGACTCATGTTCTAAGAGCTCTGTGGCGTATTTGAGATGTACTGTTTACGAATCTGAATTCAAAAATTTTTAATCACGTATAGATCTTCCGCAGAACCTTTCTCTCGAAAACTCATAACGCCAACTCATCAGATGTTGTCACAGTCCATGCCTCTGCACCATATAGCAGGACGGGGACCCTTAGCTACAACACAAAAATCCTACGTGTTAGTGTAATTTATTTATATACCTTATAAGGTCTCCGATGCTTTATTCTGGATGTTACAAACTTCGTGGCAAACTTAAATATTATCTCCTGTTTAGGCTACAGCTTTATTGCTAGGAAACAAAAATCTCCCTGCCTAATTAAGGTAAACTAGTATTTACCACAAAAATCGATTGTGGATAGTCCTACAGGATCCATATTTTATCTAACCAGGTTTTGGCAACTCGACAATATTTTTTAAAATTTTTTGGTTGAAACGTTTTTTGTCGCTCCAACAACAACAATCTGTACTATAAAATTGACTACGTGTTTTTTTTATAATTTTTCCTCTCTCTTATATTTTTGAAATTTCCATTAGTGCGTGACGAGTTTAAAAAGCGGAAAATATGCTGCCTCATTGCTTTCAAGTTTTTATTTCTAACAAAATAGCGGCTTCCAACAAATAAATAGTTTTTTGTAAAAGAAAAATGCAGCTCACAGTGTCTCGAAACATCCTAATTATTAATAGAAAATCTTATTCCTTCGATCAAAAATTTATAAGAAGGTCAAGTGAAGATTTCTAATCGATCGGTTCAGGCATTTCACCTCACAATCTCCTTCGTTTCCAGCTATATTTTGTATTATTCTAATTTTGGGCTTATTTGGTTTGTGTCTTTGCTACTTTTCAGAGTAAGCCTGATTGTAGGCAAAAATTTTAAAGCATCATTGCTTGCTCTATTAAGTTTGATAAGTATCGCAACAAATAACCAAAAAAATACTAAAAATGGCATATCCTTAGGATGATATTTTAATATATGGTCAATGGTCAAAAGGCAATAAGACAAAGAATTGAAATACAACTTTCCAAAAATAAATAACAGCTTTTATATTAAAGTTTTTTTATTGGACATTGTGACAGAAAAGTACCCGGAAATTGTAAATAAAAGGCAAAATATTTAATTATTAAAAATTAAAAAAATTGTTTTTTTATGTGTCGGTTTGTTTATAATGGAAGAGGCAGCAAAACATATTTGCTTACTAATCACATGTCTCTAAGCGTACAGTATGTTTAAATTTTGCACTTTGTAAATGGGAAATATTTGCTTAGTTGTTGGCCACATTGCCAAATGACGCAATATTTGCCAATGTATCAAGTTGATGTTGCAATATCCATGCAAAATACAAACATACACACATACATACATAGATGTAGGTGATATTTGCTAATAGAGTACAGTTAATTAATATGTGTACATATGTGCTCATATTCGAAAATTCAATAATATATACAAACATGTACATCCATGCCCATATGTTCCTCGAAATCAAAGCTTGCCATAAGCGTGTGTGCGTCCATCTATTTGCTCCGACAGCTGACAATCAATTTAATAAACAGATGCAAGCGCACATACGCCCAGACTCTCAGACAAAAATATTTGCACATAGTACATACATACATATACACATATGTATAAGCATAAGTGCCTGTTTGCCCACTATTTCACACCTCTTAGCTTGGAGTTGCACTATTTTGGGTAACTTGACATTTTCACATGCACAAATGTGTTTGTATGCAAATTAAGGGTGCGCGCCTACATGGCAGGCAGGCGTACTTTATGGCATTTTGATGATTTATTCAGTAGCGTAAATTAGCATATTTATAGAAATCAAGATTGAAAGCGGATATAGAGATATGAGTGATGTGGATTAAAAGCAGTAAAAAATAAATTTTTCTCGGTTAAGGCAATGAAACAGTGAGGGGAAAATGAAAGTGATTGTAGATAATATTATTTAGAAATAAAATAGTAAAATTTAATTTAAACAAATATAGAAAAATTTAAAAAAATTATTTGTTTGGAGATTATGGCAATACCCTAAATAATAGTCTGTGCCAAATTTAATAAAATAACTTGAACAAACATTAAAAAAATAAAATATTTTTAGAAATTAATAAAAAATAAATAAGATTTAAAGGAAATAAATTGTAAAATATATACAGTAGAGGCCCGCTAATCCGGATCAATTAAAACCGGCCCCTATCCGGAATATAAGGGAATCCGGATTACCAAAGACATATCAGAACTATGTACTCGTATTAAGAAAAAATATTTATAAATTTCTGTTTGTTTATTATAACAAATAATACACATACATATTCCAAAAAAAAAAAACTTAAAACAATAAAGCATAAAGGCGAATGTAGTGAATGTAGTGAATAATAAATATGTGATCCGGATTAGAGAATACGTATAGAGAATGTCGGTCCGGATTACAAGGGACATAATAGAAATTTTGAATTTTTTAACCCTGTCCGGATTACAGTGGAATCCGGATTAGGCCGTGGCCAGATTAGCGGGCCTCTACTGTATGACATAAATTAATAAAAATTCGGTAACCAAATAAACTAATTTTATAACAAAAAAAATTAAATTTAAGTAAAAGTAAATTAAAAAAAATTAATAAAAATTTTAATTTAAAAAAATTAATAGAGGTAAAAAAAAATAAATAAACAAAATAAAAATAATTAACTTTATTTAATAAAAAAAAGTTTCTTATTAGAAATTAATAAAAGATTTCACAAAATACAAAATTTTATGAAATAAATTAAAAAATGTTTTAAAACTTAATAAAACTAGAATAAAATCTTAATGAAATAAATTTAAAAAAATTATTAGAAATATTTTCTTATCAATAAAAAATTACCAAAACAAAAACACAAGTTCTAGTGAAATAAACTTAATTAATTTAATTAAAAAATTGTAATGAAATATATTTTAAAAAACAAAAAAATTAAGAAAAGAAAAATAAATTTTAAAAAGTTTATTTAAATATTATGATTTTAAAAATTAAAAAAAATAAAAAAAATTATATAAATAAAATTAAAATAATTAATTCAATTTAACAAAAAAAAATTAACTCCAGAAATTAATAAAAAAATTTACAAAAACAAAAAATTTAATTAAATAAATTAAAAATGGAAAATAGTTTCAGAAATTTAGACAAAATAAAATAAAATTTTAATGAAATAAGTAAAGAACTTATAAATAAAGTTATTTTAATTATCTAATATAATAGCACTGGTTCGTGGTAGCACTGGAGTATTTAATTAAATATGTATAAAATTAAAAAAATGAAACTTAATTTTAGTAATTATAATGTGTAATTTGTGTATTTTATTTAATAATTCGTTTTCTTTAATTAATTTAATATTTTATTGTATTATTTGTTTTTATTTTTAGTTTTGGCTTTTATTTATTTTCTGATTTTATTTTTCTATTTTTCTCTTGTTAAAAATTTTTTATTGTTAATTTTCATTATTTAAGTTTTATTTTGTCTTTTTTTTTTTAATTTTATTTTCTCCCACTTTTTTTTCAAAAAAAAAAAAAAAAAATACTGAAAAGTGTTCCGTTTTTATTTTTATATTTTTTTTGTACAACTTTTCTCTTGTTAAAAATTTTTTTATTATCTATTTTCTTTATTTAGCTTTCTAAAAATATTTCACAAAAATGCATTTTCCAACAATTTATTTATTTTTGTTGCTATGTGCATGCACTCAGCCTATTCCAAATGCCGCAATCGATATTCAAGTACAAATGCATATAGTGCCTGCATACATACATACATACATACATATGTATATACACTTTGCTGATATGCAAATTTCCAATGTAAAATTTTGTTATTGACATTGAATTTGTAAGTCAGCCTGCTTGTCACCTTCGGTTGGTCTCTAGTGACTTTGAATGCCCCAACAGCAGCGGTTCATATTTCAGTGAAGCACGAATTGATATTAATTTGGCATGCATGACATGCATAAATTTTCATACCTCAATAATTTTTGGACTTTTGATTGAAATGGTCTCATAAAAATTTTATGAAAATATAATAAAAACAGAAACAAAAAACAAAAACGCTGGAAAAATGTGTAAGGCAATTAAAATGGAGTGAATTTAATTTTTAGGGGTGTATTTGTAATAGAATTTTTGGAAATTAATAGATAATTAGACTTATTATATTTTTTTTAATGTGTCTACGAATTAAATTAAGTTTATCCTTTATCATTAATTTCGTGATGGTTTTTTCATTAGATCATTGGTTTTAATAAATCAAATTGGTTTTTTTTGAATTTTTTAAGTTTTTAATATTTTCCTAAATATATGTATATATTTGTTTAAATATTTTAATTTTTTCTACCACCTTTCTTTTATTTTTTTATCCTATTTTTTATGTATTTCAATATTTTTTTTTAAATAATTTTTTTTATAATTTTTGTTAAATTACTTAATTTTTTCTTTAATTTTCTGTAATTAATTTTCTAAAGTATTCGCTTTAATTTAATATCAAACTCAATTCATAGTCATTCAGTTGCAGGTGTACACACCAGCAACTCTGCCAATGCTCAGTCGAGCGACGCACACCCGGGCGTATACGTGCTCTGTGCCATACCTTCGCACAAATTCTCTATATAAGGCAAAAGGAATTCGTTTTCAAATTGCATTAATTTAATATGAAAATCATGTGCCGCAATTTGTATGCCAAAAGAAGCTCGTGCACTCGTCGCGTCTTCATTCTTTATCATCTTGTTGTACTTGTTTTTGCTTTGTTCTTGTGTTTGCTCAGCTTGTTTGTCGCAATTAATTTAATAGCAATTTGTTGTTAATTTGTTATGGCTGGGTTGCTAAAATTCGCCTTTAACAGCTATTTATATAGCTATGTATGTGTATGTAATTGTGTTTTACTTTATTTGCATGTTTTGTTGTTTTATAGCTGTGCATTTGTTTGCATAAAATTTTCGACGCCCATTTCACTGATATTCGTACATGTTGTTGCTTGTATTCGTTTGTACATGTTTTGTTGTTGTTTGCATAAATTATCTTGTTGTTGTTGTAAAAATAACTGTTGTTGTTATTGTATAAATTCATATTGTTTTTGTTTTACTCAGTTTTTATAATTGTTTGCATACTTTTTTGTTGTAGACTTTTTATGTTTGGGTTTTGTTGTTTTTGTATTTGTTTGTTGTTGCTTTTGTTGTTTTTTTTTTACTTTTTTGTTATTGATTTTTATACTTGTTTGTTGTTACTTTTTATACTTCTTGTTTTTGTTTTTATATTTTTTGCTGTTATTTCTGCTTTACTTAATCTTCCTCTTAAATTTGCATTCTTTCATGTTTTTTCTCGCCTTGATTTTTATTAATTTCAATTGGCGTTATTTTCTATTCAATTGAATCTTGTTGCTGCATTTGTGGCTGTAATTGCGTTGATTGAATTTAATTTAGTTAACACATTGGCGAAGTTTAGAAAATACGGCAATTTATATTGTGAAAAGATACAAAATTATAATATAAATCTACAAGTCTACATATGTACATACATACATGTATTATTCATAATAAAAATTATTAGGAGAAAATGTAACTAGTTACGAACTACTCGGAACAAATATAGCCCACGCTTACTTATAGCGTTATTATAAAATATTTTCTTATGAATCGCGTTTTTGAAAAAAAATAACTAGTTACACACTGGTCCGAAAAAGTATGGTTTGGTATGGCGCTTTATTGTAAAATATTCTGTATTGCGTCTTAATAACAGTAAAAGCAACTTGTTGTAAAAAAGTTAAAAAAGCAACTAGTTACAAACTGCTCCGAAAAAATATACCTCACGATTTAATGTAAAACAAAATTTTATGTATCCTATTTAAAAAAAAAAAACTAGTAACAAACTGGTCCGAAAAAGTATAGTTCGCGCGTTATTGTAAAACCTTTACTATTGCGTCCTTAGTAACTGTAAAAGCAACAAGTTACAAAAAATGTTGAAAAATCAACTAGTTACAAACTACACCAAAAGTATATATGTATGTAGCTAGTTTTTTACGTAAGAATAAAAACAATTAAAATTTTACTTTTCTGCAACTAGTAGACCATAACAATTAAACTATGGAAAAATCAAATTTTAATTACAAATATGCAGATATAAGAACATTTGTATAGCATATTACTATATAATTTTTGGAACAAAAAATTAACTAGTTACAATCTTCTCTGAAAAATATATAGTACTTCTCTATTGCAAAATCTTACGTATCGGGTCTTAGCTAATACAAAAAACGCAGTAGTTCCAAATACTCCCAAAGAACATCAGCAGTTAGGTTTTTGTATGCCATAGGAATAATAAAAATATATAAATACACCGACCTATTGTTTACAACAACTACTGAAAAGTAACAGTTTAGCCGTGTGAATAACGAAATTTTTTATTAAAATGTTTATACACCCATTATTGTTAATAAAAAAATTTTTAACAAAAATTTAACTAGTTACAAACTGGTCCCAAAAATTATAGTTATATTTTTTGTTGTAAATTATTATATATTGTGACTTTAAAGGAAATTACAAAAAAAATTAACTAGTTACCAACTACTCCCAGAAACCATAGTAAGATTTTTACATGGAAATAAAGAAAAATATTCGACAAAAATCAATGTTTTGTTTTTAAAGTAACTTTACAGCAAATTAAAAAAAATTAACTAGTTACAAACTAGGCCAAAAAACTATAGTAAGATTTTACTACCGTTTACGTAGATATAAAACAAATATTCAACACAAATCAATGTTCGGTTTTGCAGCGGCTTATAAAAAATAATAACTAACTTAGTTACATATGTACATATATATATGCGAATTTACAGCAATAACACCAACATTGTGTTCTAAATTACAATTGCATAACACTGTAGCTACTCACTTTTATTCGCCGCATTTTATAACCTTTTAACTCATAAAATTTCTAGTTTATTTCTATTTTAATTGTTATTATTTCGATTTGAGGTCTTATAAGCTCCCCCTTTATGCGCTCGAGCGTTCATCCCACAGCTTAAATACAAACATACTTATAGTTCAATGTACCGTTTGTACGACTTTCTTATCGCCGCATTAACTTTTTACTATTCAGATGTGACAGGAGTTCAAATTGTTTTCAATTAAATCCTTATCAACGGAAAATCTTATAATGTATCGATTTACTGTTACATACCGTTAGTCGCAAGCTTTATGATTATAAAAATATATACAAACTATATGAGTGCCTTTATATAGATTAAGCAATCATACTGGATAGATTACAGCACACTTCTTAAGTATACTATATTCAGACCTAATTAGCATATATTCTGTACATTGGTAAATGCCCTGTAGGAAAGACTATAGTTATGAAAATTGAGGGACAGTTTCGAGTTTACATATATAGGATTTAACTACTAATCGGACCAGATGATGACGCATTTTTAACAAATTTTTTTCTCTACGGAATTATTTTTTTTTTAATTTTTATAATAGCTAACTAGTACTAATCGGGTCAGTCACGGTTTGATGCAATTTTAATTGAAAAACAAATTTTGTAAACTATTTTTTTCTCTACTGCATTTTATAGCAATTTTTTATAATATTGTAACTAGTTCCCTTCGGACCAGTTACCGTTTTGATGCAATTTTAATAATTTATTCTTATTTTTTCTCTACTGATTTACTTTTTTTGGAACTATTTATTTTATGCCAACTAGTACCAATCGGACCAGTTGCCTTTTGTTGATGTTTTTTTTTTACATTTTGATTTAACTTTTTGCCTGCTGGGTTGCATTAATTACAACTATTTATAAATGACGTCGAAGCTGCTGAAATGTCATTAGCCTACTGTTCGACACATTAAATCGTAATCGTCTCTAATCTGGCAGCTATAAAGTTAAGCTCATCTCTACGCCACTTAAGGCTGATAAAATACTGCTGTGTGTTGTATGTGTGTTTATACACCATAATATAAGTATGCATGTGTGTGTGAGCAGTTCACTAAATATCTATAAATTTAATCGCAAGTAAGCTAAGGAATTTCTCAGTCATTCAGACGGTGCGTGCTGCAATTAGCTAAGTTTTCTTGGAACACATATACACCTATACTTACATACATACATATTATAGCCTTTTTTATGTATTTCGTTAAACAACTCTTCATGGAATTGATGGCGTTGCCCAAAAGACCCGCTCACCAAGCAGCGTACCTAGACATCAAGCACACACGTCAACGATTTTGTCGCTCAATGTAATCTATTGAGGTTGTTGTTATTTTTCGTCTTCTCCCTATAACATTAGCTAATTGCACTCATACTAAACCAATTGTTATAAATTTTTTATTGTTAAAAAATCGTACTGTCGTCCCCTTAATGCGTAGGGTCACCTAAATGTCATGCCCATATATGGCATGCACCGTTATCCTCCGGTTATGTGGGTGCGCTCGTTAAGCTAAGTAATTTTCTGATTGATTGATAAACTGCTCGTGTGTTACGTAATTTTCTGAAATAATACATTGACTTACCTTATTACCTTCACATACACACACACATTACTTTTTGTTTCTCTGAAAATTTCCTTTTGCTCGTGTGCTTTCCTTTCATTCGCTCGCCTACTTATATTCACTTTAGTAATTTCCCTTGCATGTCCGCAATTCGGAAATGAGCAAACGCCCCACATTAAACACTTTGTGAAACTTTTCTTTCCATTTTCAAGTTAATAACAGATGTGTGCTTTCATAAATGTTGTTGTATTGTGGCAGGAAATGTAGAGACAACTTTGTAGGTGTTTGTATATATGTATTTATTTATAAACACTATTTTACTGTTATCGCAGATCACATTGACATAATTAAGTTTCTATAAATCATTATTGGCCAACTCGATTCTAGAAATTGTTGATAGCCTATCAGTGCTCATAATAAAAATGTGTGGTAACTCCATATAAAAAATTTTAATTTAATTTTTAAAGTTCCTGGAAATTGTAAATAAAACGTAAAATAATCAATTATTCATCAATATTTATTATGTCGCCTTCAAAGTAATCAAGTGTAATACACTTATGCCAACGTTTTTTTCAGTCCTCGAAACACTTTTCATAAGCACTCTTTGGGATGGCCTCCAGATTCTTAAGCGAATTTTGTTTCATCCCTTCGAAAGACTGAAAACGTGTTCCACGAAGCGGCAATTTTACTTTCAGGGACAAGAAAAACTCACACTGAGCCAAATCTGCTGCATACGGGGTTGATCGATGGTATTCATTGGATTTCTCGCTTAAAATTCGGTCCCAATCGTAGCTCGATGCGGCGGCGCATTATCATCGTGTGAAATTCATAAACTTTGCTTCCACAGTTTCGGTCGTTTTCGACGGATGTTCTCACGCAAACGCCTCAATGTAGAAAATAGAACTATTTATTGACCGTCTGTCCCTCCGGAACAAATTCATGATGGACTAAAACACGAATATCGAAAAAAATCAATGAGCATCACCTTGATTTTTGAGAGGCTTTGACGTGGTATTTTGGTTTCGGCTCGTATTTTACATCTATTCCGATGATTGTTGACTTGTTTCCATGACAAACTCTTAAACCCATGTCTCATGGGCAGTTATAATGTTCTCCGCGAATGTATGACCGGAATTCGTACGATCAAGCATGTCCAAAAAGACCTGTACCGAGAGCATTCCGTACTCTTGAAAAGAATTCAGCTTTATTGGTACGAGTCGAGAAATAACGCGTTACATAACCGAAATATCGACCAAAATCATTCAAACGGACTCGTGAGAGATGTCGAGGTCTCTTGCCATCTCTCTAACAATTGTCTGACGATTTTCAAGCACCATATTTTTCACCTTTTTAGTATTTTCATCAGTTGAAGCGGCCGAAGGTCGTCAAGAACGAGGTATGTCTTCAACGATCTATCGACCGCTTTTGAAGGCTTTAAACCACTCGTAGGCTTGGCAATGTAATGAAAGGACAGTCCTACAACTGAGCCAAATCTACAGGGTTTGTCCGAAAAGTAATAGGACTGATTTTCTTCCGCCGCGACTGTACTTCGGAGCGTTCGCGCACCGACTGTATTCGGTAGAGGGTGTTTCTAGCTAACGAACGAGCGGCTGGTCAGTTGTCTTCGAACACCTAGAGAGTCAGGACAAACATTTTCGTGCGACGTACTTCTGTGAGTGGTGCAAGCCACGAATGCAGCATTCGTTAGAGCAGACATATGCGATTAAATTCTGTGTGAAACTCGGTAAATCTGCTGCAGAGACGTTTGATATGATCAAGCAGGCTTACCGAGATGTTGCTTTAGCAAGAAGTGATGTGTTACGGTGGCACCAGGCCTTTTTGGATGGCCGAGAAGAGGTCGCTGATGAAGATCGGAGCGATGCTCATTATCTCTTTTGACATCGTCCATTATAAATTTGTTCCTTCTGGACAAACCGACAACGCCTGGTTTTACATGAAAGTCCTCAAGAGACTCGAACAAAGGGTCAATCGGGTCCGACAAGACCGGCATCCCAACGCTTCCGCAGCAGCCCTACAGCCCAGATGTGCCCCCTCGGACTTTGTTTTTGTCGATGAAAGGAGATCCAAGCAGCATGCACCTCGGCTCTTGAGGCTGTTCCGGAGAATGCCTTCCGTGACGCCTTCAATGCTTGCAAATCGCGCTGACAGCGCTGCATCGACGCAAGAGGAGCCCATTTTAAAAGTTTTTAAAAAATTGTAACGATTGGTTCAATATTTTTTTTGTAATCGACTCAGTCGTAGAACTTTCCGGACAAACCCTGTGAATGTATCACAAAATAGGATGTTGCCACATGCTTCTATTATATGGGTTATTATGTATTAAAAAATATAAATATACATCTCTTCGATTTTATGCAATTAGCAACGATAAGGTTACCTTACCTTCCTCCCTAACAAACCTAAAGTTTAGACGCTTTGCCGGATGCTTTCGTGAGCTTTTAAGTGAAATGTGGTGATGTGCTGTCTAAAGTTTTGCATTTCAATTTGAAAGCAAAGTCTGAGGAGTGGTTTCTCTATACTTCGTTGCGTTCTACGTGGTTTAGTGAGCACTTACGTAAGCAAAGAAAAGTTTTTCCGGTAACTCAACTACTCTTACTTACTATTAGCAACATTAAAAGTTGGGCTGAGAAAGAACACATTTGACACATGAATGAAACAAAAAAGCATGACTATGCGAAATTCCGTTTATCTGCTAAGCTTTCTTTATTTCTAGAATATTTCAACTAAAGAAAATTGTAAGATTTTCGTTCATTTTTTATCATAATATCTTCTTCTCTCTCTACTCTTATGAATATGAGTAATATGAGTATAACTTATATTTTAATATATACTTTTCATCCTTCTCACAATTTTCCATTTCTAAAGAAGTAAATCACAGTTTTCACATTATTTGCTTTCCCTTCTAAACTCATTCGTCAGCTCGTTGCACATACAGGTCAAGTTGTACGCCGCCCAACCCCACCCGCAACGCATACGTAAACGTTTATGGCCACACAACCGACTGGCTGGCTGGTCGATTTGCTCTTCGTTTGTGGAAAGTCAAGGCTTCTCAAAGGCATTCACACACACGCCAACATATCTACAGACACATCCTGCCACAACTGGGTCAATTGACTTTTTCGGTTATTAGTTCGTTTCGTTACGTATCGCTTTAAGCGTTGTCGTTGCATAAATGCGGCCACAATTTTCCACAAGCATAGTATAGTTTACCGCGCCGAACGCAGCACGAATTTAGGTGCAGCTGCACTCAGCATTTATGGGTTGGCATGAATGAATGAACTGCTGACACACATGTCGTGCCATAGCCGTTGAGTATGTGGCTGTGTAAACGGTAATAAATGGGGTCATACAGGTCCCTCAAGGGGTTAGAGCTCACTGGAGTTAATATTTGTATTAATAAAGCGCATTTTGTAGGGAGTATATAATAAAATTGGATTTAATTGCGTTGCATTGAAAGTGTTTGTTACGAGAAAGGTAAAAAAAAATAATGGAAAATGCGGTTGTTGATTTACTGAAGTTAAGTATTTTGAATAGAACTTGTGGGAGTAAAGAAGTTATTTTAATGAAGTGGCTTTGATATTATTTAGCGGTAGTAAGAGTACTCATATTGGGTGGGTGTCTTTGCTAAAGTGCACAAATGTAGGCTATATGCAAAAGTATAACTGAAACGTTGCCTACATTTAGGAGTGGCATAAAAAAACTAGAAATCGCATTTGAGTGTTACGAATTTCCACATAATAGCCTCTTCACTTTATATTTCAATATATTTTTTTTTAATTTCTTGAATTTTTCACTCTACATTTTCATCTCTATTTTTACTGACTTTTAAAATCTGGCTTAGGTGTGTGTCTTCGCTAAGGCGCACAAATGTAGGCAACAGGCGTTTATATGCAATACTATTCAAAAATGTTGTCTACATTTAGGAGTGTCGACCCAAAAAAAAAAACAAATTTCAACAGACTGTCACAAAGTTCGATATAAAGCTTTTTCATTTTAAATTTTTCTTTATAATTAGCTCTTTCCCTTTTTACTGCCAATTTTTAGTACCACAATCACGACAGATCTCACACTAATTTTATTCTCCGACATAAAATCGTTTAGCAATTTTTCCATCTCTATTTTTTCTGAATTTAAAAACTCGTCTAGTTGTGTGTCTTCGCTAAATCGCACAAATGTTGACTACAGGCCTTTAAATGCAATACTATAAAAAATATTGCCTACATTTAGGAGTGTCGACCAAACAAAAAGAGGAATTTCAATAGACTGTCACGAAATTCGAAATAATAGCCTTTTCATTTTATATTTTCAGTATTTTATTTACTCTAGCTCTTTAGCTTTTCACTCTTTATGTTTACTCTGACGTTCCTGAAAAATCTCACACTAATTTTATTGCCCGACATAAAATCGTTTAGCACTTTCCCCGTACTCTATTTTCACTAAATACCAAAAACTTGTCCTGCACCCAAACAAATTGCATGTTTGCCTTTTCAATTCATTATATGCCCAACTCCCGGACACGCGAAAAACCTTAATCACACATCCGAGCCCACACTCGCGTATACCTCGGTGACTCTGTGCTGCGTCATTAAGTTTTGACGCGCCATAAGTGATGCATAAAAGCCTTGCGTTGTGGGTTAAGTATTATTTCAATGGCCAAAGTGCCGATTTCGTCCACACGCAAATATGTTTGTTTGTATAACGCCCACCGGTTTTAATGATTTAATGATTTTACCGTTTCTATTTTGGTAGCATTGAGTCAGCGCAAGTGTCTACTCCGGCGCTCTACTACCACTCGTGTCAGCTAATGCATGCGAATTGCTGGTTGGCGGTTTGGCTGTGTACGAAATAGCTTTGGTGCGCCTAAAAGCATGCTAGCGACGCCAATGACGCGGCAGTCGCACCTAAACAGCACTCTTATGAGGGTCCTGTAGGGAAATAGTTGGATTAAGTTGTGTTTAGTTTGATGCTGATGGATTATATTGATACTTCTAATGTATTTGCAATCAGCGCTGATAAATTTTGTAAGCATTGCTGATCCTTGAAATATTTTCTTAAATTTTTCAGCTATTCATAATAAATAAATGATTTTTAATGGCCTTAAGCAGCACTACTTTTCCGAACAAAATCTAGTCTTACGGGGAATACAAAGTTGTCGCGTTATAGTATATGTGTATTGGCAGACAAACTTACTTGTGTATACTTTTAGGCGCTTATGCCCCATAATTTAGAAATGCGTGTTTACACTTGTCGGAATTCGCTTAGGCAGTTGGTAAATTAAGTACTCAACTAGAAAAACATTATTGTTAGTAGAAATTAATAGTTCAAAAAAATTTTAACATTTTTCTAATTCTTAATTTAACAGAATCGTGATTGAAACATTTTTTTTCTGAAAAAATTAAATATTTGATTGAAAAAGTTTGTTGTGAAAAAGAAACAAAACAATTTGTTACCGAAAAAAATCGGATATTATAAGAAAAAATGAAACTTATCACAAATCAGCGAGTGAAAAAGACGCCAAAAAATTGTTCAAATTTTGTAGTTCCTAAAGACAAATGTGTTTTTCTATCAGATAAACGGTAATTACAAATGCATATGTGACGTAATAATCAAAGATAATGTATCGATAAAAAACTCGATTATTATTGGAAAGGTTTAGAATTATCGAAAATCAGATAAACGGTCAGTAGAAATGTATATATGATGGAATAAACAAAAAAAAAATTATCGATAAAAAATCGGTTGTTAACGGAAAGTTTTGGAAGTATCGAAAATCAGATAAACAATAATTAGAAATGAATATGTGTCGAAATAATCAAAAAAAATGTTTTCGACAAATAATCGATTATTATTGGACAGTTTTGGAACTATCGAAAATCATAAAACGATATTTAAAAACGTATATGTGATAGAATAATCAAAAAAAAATATCGATAAAAACGATTATTATCGGAAAGTTTTGGAATTATCGAATATCAGAAATTGACAATAAAAAGTAAAGTATTTCAAAATTTAAATATTCTCTATCGATATACCAAATAATCAAACCTCCAAGTGATTTAGCAAAAAAACTTTACCTAAACCACCGTTATTGTGGCAAAAAGACTTCAAAATATCCTGAATTGTTCAATGCTTCGTCATTAAATCTTCTTCTTTATTGGCGTAGACACCGCTTACGCGGTTATTGTTTTACAACAGCGCGCCATTCGTTCCTCCTCTTCGATGTTTGGCGTCAATTGGAGTTTCCAATAGTAGCCAGGCCCTTCTCCACCTGGTCTCTCCACATCCTCTTTCACATTCATCTAAAATAAATTGCAAATTAAATGTATTTAACAAAAACAAAAAAAAGAACGAAAAAAAAAATCTCATTCGGATGACATGACATAGCCACTGTAGCCGATGTCTCATAATTCGCTGAACTATGTCAATCGAATGCGATATCCGCTGTTGCCAATCTCCAAGATAGACGAAATTATCTACAACTTCGAAGTGGAGAAAGCTGAACTAACGGCGCGGTTGTTGAGACCAATGATATCGATGTCGTCGGCGAACGACAGCAGTTGTACACTCTTATAGAAAATGGTATCTTCTCTATTTAGTTCTGCAGGTCAAATTATTATCTCCAAGAGTAGATGGTAGAAGTGGCACGATAGGGAGTCGCCTTGTCTGAAACCTCGTAGTAGTAGTTTTGCAGAAATACCAAATTCAGGCATCGCGGCATAAATGCAGCTCCTTTTCGTGCTGTCAAAGCAGCTTTAAAATAGAAAAGAGGTGGTGCGTTTTGATTGGTGGCGTGTTCAAAACTTTTTATCAATTGCTAAATTTTGGTATAATTTTGATTTTATTTTTATTAAAATTTTTAATATTATTAACATTACTAAATTATTTTTTCTGTTAAATTACAATAACAATTTTCGTTAAAAAACTATTTTCTAGCCCTATTTACTACTTAATACAATTAGACCGCAATTATTTATTATTACTATATTCTTTTGAATGATTGCGTCAGCCACATTTTCACCTACGCAATTTTCCCATTTGTTGTTTTTTTTTGCGTAAGCATTTTTTTATTGCATTCAGCATTTTAACGAGAGCAGTGAACTCGTATTTTAAAGGCAAATAAATTGAGCAAAAACAGCTTAATTTCATTAATTAGTACTAAAACTTGGATACGTGAATACTTACACGTGCGTGCGAATAAATTATTATAAATTGAACCAAAAAAAATAAATGAAAAAATGTACATTTTAGCTGACTACGGAAAAAATATTTTCTAAAAAAAGTTATATAATTATAAAAATATACAGATTTTATAAGAAAATACGTAATTATAAAAAATATATCGTCACCTTAAAGGCAAAATAACATATCATCAAAAAGTTCGAAATTGAGTGCTTCATTGATTGCGATCCACTACTTCTAATTACATACATATACATAAGTACATATGTATGTCCAACAATTTAAGGTTCTGCTATTAGATATAACCCAGTTTTAACCAAAATTTAAATTTTGTTTCACTTATGTTTCATTTTATTATGTGTTTCATTTCTTCCTCTGTAAATTTCCGAAAATGTTGTTACGTTATTTTGCATTTCAAGGGACGATATATATTTTATAGAAAATATACTTAACAATTTCATATTCGTTCAAAATCATACCAAATAATCATGGACTAGTGCAGAAACCTTTGCATATGATAAAAAAAAGTTGAGAGTAGACTGAAACCCATCAGAAACGGAAGATGAAATAGCAGACAAAATAAAGGCAGAATAACTTACAGGCGATCTGAGGCTGGTAAAAGGTGGAGGAGTGGTCTTGGTTGGATTTTAAAAGTTTAAAAACGATTTATCCCCATTTCCAGCCAAACTACGCGTCCTATAGAAAAAAGTCTTACGGCAATGTTGTAGGTTATGAAAGGATCTATAACCGTCACATAAACTCTTTTTGCACATGACCTCAAAATTTATGCAAAAAATTCAAATAACCCACCTTATTTTTACACCAATTCGAAAAAACCCCTAGTTTTAAATTACAAATGCTTAAGTGAAGGTATCAGATTTTTTTTAAAAAGTCAGCAAAGTTATTTTTCCTGAAATCTCTACTTTCCGATGTACCCGGAAATTGTAACTAAAATGAAAAATATTTAATTATTCATCAATATTTATGTTCCAAGGAGGCGGCAGTTTCAGCTTGTGGAAGATCGTGGCTGGATGCGTTGGCGCATTATCATCGTATAGAATCCATGATTTGTTCTTCCACTATTCCGGTCGTTCACACGGCCAAATGGAACTTCATATTGACCGTCTATCCTTCTGGAACAAACTCACGATGCACCAAACCACGAATATCGAAAAAAACTAACATCACTTTGTTTTGAGCGGCTTTGGCGGCATTTTTTTTTTGGCATCGGCTCGCTTTTTTGCCTCCATTCCGATGACTGTTGACTTGTTTGCTTGTCAAACTCATAATCGGCAATTATAATGCTCTCCATGAATGTGAGATTGTAATTCTCACGACCAAACATGTTTAAAGACACTTGATAACGGTACTATTTAAAAAAAAATCAGCTTTATCGGTATGAGTTGAGCAAGAACGCATTTCTTACCCAAAATATCCACCAAAACCATTCGAACAGACTCGCCAGAGATGTCAAGCTCTCTTGCATCTCTCTAACACTTATCTGACGATTTTCAATCATCATATCCTTCCCTTTTTTTATATTTTCATCAGTTGAGGAGGTCGAAGGTCGTCCAGAACGTGGCATGTCTTGAACGATCTCTCGACTGTCTTTGAAGGCTTTGTACCACGAGTAAGCTTGTGTTTTTAATAAAACTAAATCACCATAAGCCTCCAACATCCGCAACGATTTCACACACGAAATTTGGTATACATTACTATGGTAAATTTTCTCAGAAATGCCAAAAATACCCTACTATCTATGCATTAATCCAAAGTTTTTAATTTAATTTTCCATTAGAAGCGATCAAAAAGGCATAAAGTGCCTTAAGTTTTAAAATTTCCATGCTAAATGAGTAACAAATTTAAGACTTTTAGCTTTTTCCATCTCCAGCTTCATTTTGCTCGACTCAAGGCAACGATACGCTGCCTTTTTCCAATTAGCTTTTCGTGCTGTAATCGCGGAGAGTGGGAGTAGTGGTATTAAGAATGTGCAGCAACTTGTTTTCTACTCGCATTTTAATTGAAAACTGAATCTCCCGAGCTTAAGGTTAAGTTGCGCAATTCGTTAGGCAAAACGGCAGTGGCCATAAAGTCACTTTATGCATGGCTCTCTTTTTAATTGTTTTATTTCAATTAAACTTCTATACCTTCATACTAAGTATTGTGTTTTTCTTTTATTTGCAGTTGTGGCTCTTTGAATATCGACAAATACTGAAATATCAACAACAACAGCAACAATAAAATCGTATGTTTTAAAGCAAATCCAGGAAGCGGCATCAAGCACGCCATGTCGCTACCAACTTAACTGCGGAGAATTGTTACACAAAATACAATAAAAGCAAAGAAACAAAATACAACAACAAAACAGAAGTATCCAACAAAAAAATAAAACAAATCCACCACTAAAAATAAAAACAATCAGCAAATCCGCCAAGGAGCAACGCAACAAAAGTTTTCCAGCCCTTCCGAGTCTCAGCGTTTCTCAAGCGTAGTCCGTTTTTTTACGAGACTTTTTACTCAAAACCGCAACACCTTTTAGTGTTTATTTTAATTTTTTAACTCAACACGTGCAAAACATAGCAAAGCCGTTACAACAACCATTGTAAAATCGCTCAAGTGCGCTTTGAGTTCGTGTGCTTTTCGTGCTTCTTTTTATTTTCCGTTTTTTTGGGTGTTTTTAACCGAGCTCTTCGTTTGTTGTGCGCTGCCGATGTAATTTTCGCTCGTCGCAGCTAACCTCGAAAGTGTTTCGTTAGTTTGTTTTTCGACCAAACAGCGATATCCGGTTTGTGCGTCTATTGGTGTAAAACTGTATGACATTACTTGGGCCTAGCGCCCCTGGTATGGCCTTTATGATGAAAAAGAAAAAGTATAAGTTCAATGTTGAGGTACAATTACAAGAGCTCTCCGAGGTGGCGCTCGTGAATGAGGTGCTGTTCGCGAAGATACGTCTACTGGATGGTGGTTCGTTTCAGGAGTACAGCAGCAGGTGAGTTGCCGGCGAGATAACTAGTATTCTATTTCTAAAGTTATTTGATTTAAAAAATTAATATCTTCAATAAATATTTGAGCTTTAATTATTTGATTATTGCGATCCTGCAAACTTTATGAAAGTATAAATATTCAAAGGATATCAAACGACAGTAAGATTTCTGATGTATCTACAAATTCAGGTAGAATTATAAACCTGTTGAAAGCTTTGTGTGAAAGAAATAGCTATTCTTCTAATGGACTATAAAAAGCTGCACAGGAATTATTGATACAAGTTGGGGTCCCTCACCGAAAATAGTTGCTTTGCGCTATGTAAAGATAGTCGATCCCATAATGTTCTATAACATTTTTGTAGCTCGTTGACTGTACCTTCATGACCTGTCTTTCCATACTAGAGAGACAATGGGGTCTCTCACGGAAAGTAGTTATTTTGCTCTATGTAAAGATGCATTTTTGTAGCTTGTTGGCTATACCTTCAAGCCAATTGACAGCATATCTAGACTACTCTCTGGAATCGAGTTATTTCATGGTTAGACTAGTTTGTTTCTCGGCACATAGCAGTATTGCATGACTGATGAGGTTGCTAGGTCAAGTACCTCCGTACCACTTCGTGCACTTTTTGCGGTTCACTACTAGATGGTTGGCCTTCTGTGCTTGTTTTCCAGTTTTATTTGAGTTAATGGGAAGGCCACTACTACGCTGAGATATCCTTGCGTCACGGTACTCAGGAGCTCTCACTTGACGTACTCTTCCCTTGGATGCTACAACGTCTGCATTAGCAATGAGCACGATCCTCAAGTTTTCTCAGCAGCCGTTGATTGCCAAGATCCATAGAAGAAGAAAAGGAACTCAACTTGTGGGGTGCCCCTTTTTACATTCCGCCGAGCTCGAGCACTATCCTCCTCCATCAAGTCCAATCTAACGCAGAGAAAACTGTAAATAAGGATAAGATTCGAATCGAAATCAAATCCTTTAGACCTGTTATGGTGTTGTAAAACGCTCCTTTTAGTTTTAAAAGTTTGAGTTCAGGGACTGCATGGATGAAAATTTCTTACCAAAAACTTCAGAATACCACTTTGGACCATATATAATTCTAAACATTGATTTCACCTTTAATCCACAGAGAGGAGGTGCGCGATCATCGTGTAGTATGGAATCGCAACTTCGAATTTCCCTGCAAAATGTCCGCCAATGCATCCACAGGCGTATTGGATCCCTGCTATTTACGCATCTCCATACGCAAAGAGATGAAGGGCGGACGTAGTTATTTTAAGTTAGGTTTTATCGATATAAATCTTGCCGAATTCGCCGGCGCCGGCCTGACGTCACGACGCTTTCTGCTCGAAGGCTATGACTCGCGTCATCGTCTGGACAATTCCATGCTGCTGGTATCCATCAAAATGCACATGCTCAGCGGTGATATACTCTTCAAGGCGTAAGTGGAAGCGCGTTTTAATATTATTTCATTGAATTTATTTTTAATTTTTACATCCAATTCGTCAGACCCACGCCGAATCTGAAGAACAAACAGAAACCCTCAACGGATGACTTGGCCACCGCGTCGACGGGTGTGGGCCTGCAGACGCCCACCGCCACAGCGTTGCCCAGCATGGGTGGCGGCGGTGTGGTCAGTAGCGGACCAAGCGTCGGCGGCGGCAGTCAAGGCATACCGGTTAGTGTTGGTGGCGCTACGCTAGGCGGCGGACTCAATAGCGCGACCAGCACGCGTCCCGTCTCCACCGTGCGCGAGGATGGTAAGTATTATTAGATCTTGAAATTTAATTTTTTTTAATAATTTCCCTGTATCCGCGCAGATTTGGACCCCCAAGTAGTGATCGCTTCGATTGTGACGGACTCCGGCTTGTCGGAATCTTCCGAATCGGCTACTACACTCACCACAGAAGCGTTGCTGTTGCAGCAACAACAACAGTTTATCGCTTATCCACCGCAAAATACGTTAGGCTCAACGACAACAACAACAACCACAGTCGTGACATTGACGAATGCACAACAAATGCAGCCATACGTTGGCATTGGCGGCGTCACGAGTGGTGTCGGCGCGGCGTCCACTATGGGCATTGTCGGTAGCAACAATTGCGGCACGACCAGCGCGAATGTGATGGGCGGCGGCGGCCTGGGTGGCACTACCGGCACGTCGTCGATTATGGAAATGGGCCACTCGCGTAATTCCAGCAACACTAGTCAAGTGAGTGCATAAAAGACACAGTAATTTGTGCGCTTTTAACTGCAATTTATTAATATTTCACTTCTTCTTCTGCTTCTTTGCTCTCTCTCTCTCTTACCTTTGTTAGATGTCGAAGGGTTCGGGTTATAGCAGTTTTTCGCACAGTCAACATTCGAGGCAAAGTTCTGAAGGCGATTCGGGGCATGCAAGGTAAGCGTTTTGTTTGCAACACTGCAACAACAACAACAGCAATTAATTTATTTAATATTATACTACCTACCTTCTTTCGTACGTACGTATGTATTGTATTTGTAATTACCAATTCTCTTTTCTTATCAATATTTATATACTAATTTGCCATCCAAAACTAATTCGAGTACAAAAAAGTAAAATTCAAAAAACCGAAATATAAGCGTTTAGTTTATGTATGGTATTATATAAATTTTGTATGAAATAGTTACGTTTTTTGTTTGAAATTCTACTTTTTGTTTTTGTACACACACAAATGCCTACTCAGTACTCAAAACAATTAACAATAACAAAGCAACACTAACAAAAAATATATATGCAACTAACAACAATAACAAAGAGGCGCCAAGTCGTCGCAATTTTAACCCGCTAAGCTACTACCCGACATTCATACACCTACTAAGCTACTAAGTAACAAGCAGAAACAAAAAAAAAAACACATTAATAACAAATTAACACTTGTCAATCAATAATTAAACTAATTTTGTTATATAACAGTTTAAAATAATATTTTTTTTTAATTTTTTTTTTTAAATTTACTCCGCCGTGAGTTAACTAGCGTCCACACTACAATAGCGTCAAGTAAATTTTACTTGCCATTTTTAATAGTTTAGTTACATAACAATTTTTTAGCCTACATTTTAGTGAGAATTTAAATTTTTAGCCTACATTTCAATTTTTTTATTCACAAAATTGCTAATAGCGGCTTTTTTTTACTAAATTTCACATTATCCATTTTCGATCTGCTAGCTTTCAGTTAGTTTATTTGCTACGTTAAATTTTCTCTCATTAAGCGTTATAAATTATTATAATTTATAGATTTTTTTGTTATTCTTCTTTAGAATTTCTAAAGTTCAAAGTATTATTGCAAAACACGATGATTGTTAGTCGAATCGTCCAGTGTTAAAAGTTCATTAAAAGCTCACCAGACTACACAAGGGTTAATGTTGGGGGGCAAATCTTCACTCAGTGTGTTTTGCATCAATTAATTTATTTTGAAAAGTTCTAAGCGCAAATAAAAATCAAAATATCTAAATTAGCTGAAATTAAACGGAATTTAGAAAGAAAGTAAATGAAAGCCAAACACAAAAAAATATATTATTTTGTAATTTAAATGATCTTCAGTGGTCTAAAAAGAAAAGAAGTAGTAAAATTTAATAGAAAAATTAAGATTTATTAAGGGAGAATAATTAAATTAATTAAATCAATTTAGTTAAAATTAAAAAAATAGCAAAATTATAGAATAATTAGTAAAACTTAATTAAAATCAGTTTAATTAAAGTTAATAAAAACTATTAATTTAATTAATAAAATTTACTTGGTGGCAATTTTATTAAATAATTATATGCATAAATTAATAGTATTTGAAGAAATTATTAAAGGTTTACAGGGTTTCCTCTGGTAAAAGACACTCTTTTTCAACAATTTTTGTTTTGTTACAAACATACACTATTAAAAAGATATTCTGAAATTTTTGGAAAAAAAAATTGAAAATCGGCCATTGCGTCGCCATTTCCGGTGACCCCTCGCAAAAAAGATGCGCCCGCGTTGGCAGTGTAACTCCTTACAGAATCATCTAAAGTGAAAAGAAAAAACGTGTTTTAGCTAAAACCTTAACTTAGAACTTGGACGAAGTAAAAAACTGAAAATGGATTTTTGTCAAACATTTTTACAAAAAATTAAAAATTCAGTGGAAATTTCGCGACATTTTTTTTAAATAGTTGTAATCGAAAAAAATCCATCGTCCAAGTCTTTCAGAACTGAGACAACTATGTAAAATTTCATGAAGATCGGTTGAGTAGTTCTCGAGAAATCTTGCCACCCGTCTTCAAAACACAGTTTCAAGAAAAACGTGTTATACCGGGCGCACTTAGCCTAGCTAGCCTCAAGCTGACAAGTTCTCAAGGCTGTACCTCCGAAACTATTACTCGGATCCACTTGAAAATTTAGAACAATATTTTAGAGTTGTTGTAGAATTTAATAAAACAATAAAATAAAATCGATTTCTTGGAACCCGTAAACCCATGTAACCCCTTAGTAAAACTCGATGCTGAAACAATTGAATCAAAAGTAATTCAAAGTGAAACGAATTGCATTAAAATAAAAGATAACAGAATTATTCGAAATAATATTTAAAAAGAATTATATTCTTCTGAATTCCGCTTTAATTGAAATAAGCTGCTTTAATTTGGAAAAACAATATTCTTATATTGGAAAAAGAAAACAATATTATATAATTCGAAAAAAAAAATTCCAAATATTTAATAAATACAATATTATATTCGCTGAAAACACCGAAAAGGCCTTGACAATGAGTGTTCGTTTGTACATAGTTGAATAAAAATAATATTCGCGAACTCAAAACATTTTTCAATGTTAAGTTTAAGGCCATTGCGCGACAGTTTGTCGTACGCTTAAAAGTGACGGCATGACTCAAGGCATATAACGTGCGTAAATACATAATATCTATATAAGTATTAGCCATGCGTTTGTGTGTATTTGAACTGAAATTGTTATATAGTTGCACAAATAACCACCTAATGCATTCAGATTGCCGCGTAATTGAAGTGAAATTATTGAAAATTGTCAGGTGTTTCACTTTAATCTAATGGTTTATTGATTTTGTAGGTTCGTTAGTGTAAGCAAGTTCATTGGAAACTTAACGCGTTACGATATGTATTTTTCCCAGCTCGGAAATGTTTGCTTTCAAACGAGAAACGTATATTTCTAACCTCGCTTTCAAAATTTTCTTTCAACCGACAAACACAAATTTCCTAACCTAACCTCTTTCAAAACCTTTCAAAACTTATTCAATGGCTTACTGGTTTATTTCTGCGTTTGTTTTGCTTGCAGCATTTGTCACTTGCAAATGCACACACCAAATTGGCAACCAGTCAAATTTGTTACTCACTGAAAGCGAGCAGTCTACATTTGTATATGCAAAAATTTTATACAAATTTGCATTTAGCATTTTTGGCAATAAATTCTTTAACTCGTAAAATTATATTGTTGACTTTACGCTGTTGTTGTTGCGTGGCGTCGTTCGAAGATATTGAAATTGTGGCAAATGTTTCACTCGGAATTCATTTGTGTATGTACATATAAGTACATATGTTTGTATAGCTATCTAAAGTTTTTTGATTATTTTTCGTGTCATTTTGGGGCGTAAACCGCGATGAGCTCATCTCTTCGGCACGCAGTTGCAATTATTTTTATCAGTGCGCTTGGAGTTGGTCATAATTAAATATTAAAATATAATTAAAAATATTTGTTTTCGAGTTATGAGGGGCGCAGCTTATTAATGCCAATTTTGGTCAGGGGCAATTGGAATTTTATGAGTAAAGAGGCCTTCGCTTTTGGAAATATTGCATATTGAATTGATATAGCACGAGATTACTAAATTTTGAGCTCAAGAGTTAGCTACTTTTTGCCATAAACGATAATATTTCACTGGATTTATAATATCTGATTTTGAGTGTTCTTTCTCCCCATCCAGTGATGAAATTCTTAGTTCTCCATACATTTTTTCACAATCCTCTGTTTTCGTTGCCTCAATACCTCCACTTTTTGCTCACCTTTTCCAACCAATATTAACGGTAACCTGTTTTTTCGCCAATATTATTTAATATCTCGGTATTGTCCCTTTATTTTATTCCAAAGTTTTCTATTTCTACAGCCTCTATATACAAAATTTTCCTCTAATTCCTTCTTCCTTTCCATAAATCTCAAATTGATCTGAAATTGACTGAAAATACATATTTGGGGGTAAAATTTTTTTTCTACTTTGTCTGAAACAAGAGAAGGTAAAACCATCTTGCTACTTCCATTGAGCGTCCTGATTTTGCGAGTCTTAGTTTAGAAAAGCTCTTTTCTCATACCTTTCGTCGCAGAAGTTAACCAATTGTTATAAAAACTTATTTCCTTAGCCGAAGGGTGGTGGACTTCACTACGCCTCGTCAATTGACTCAAATAAATTCTGAATCAAGGATTATACATACAAGGATTGTACATACATACATATCGTCAACTGAAATGCAAAATAACCTAACAACTTTTCGGAAATTTACAGAGGAAGGAATGAAACACGTAATAAAATGAAACATAAGTGAAACAAAATTTAAATATTGGTTAAAACTGGGTTATATCTGATAGCAGAACCTTAAAATGTTGGACATACATATGTACTTATACTATGTATGTAATTTGAAGTAGTGGATCGTAATCAATGAAGCAGTCAATTTCGAATTTTTTGATGATACGTTATTTTGCATTTTAGGTGACGATATATTGACTTGAAATAACTCAAATTCCTGATAAAGAAAACTTTCAATTCTATTTGTGCAAAAAAATTTCAATTCTTCGTTTGATAAAAAAAAACACAAGTTTTCACTGAAATAAATTTTAATTAAAAAAAATGAATTAAAAATGAAACAAGCTTTAGCTTTTTGTTTGTTAAAAAATAAATTGTTACTCAAAGGTTTCACTCAAAGGCTATTGTAAAAACCCTGAAGTTTTTGTATAGATAAATCGTTCGCTAAAAAAAGTTTCATAAGTTAAAGTGAAAAAACTCAACTATTTTTTACAGGAAAAAAAATTTCAATTGGCGGTTGCTTTGGAAAAACTACAGAGAAACAATTTTAGGCTCTTTGTTCTTCTTTGTTTGATAAAAAAAACTAGTTTCCACTCAAATACTTGACTCAAAAAAAGACACTCAAAAATTGTAGTAAAAACTGTTTTTCCTTATGGAAAAAAATTCAGTTTTGCATTTGCTAAAAAGAACAAGTTTTCATTCCAAAAAAATGTTACTAAGAAAGGTCAATCAAAAATTGTTGTGAAAAACTCAAGTTTTTTTTTGAAAAATTTTTAGAAATTATAATTTTTTTTTTATATATTTATTTGAAAAAAAGTTTTCGCTCAAACAAATTCTAAAGTAAAAAAAATTCAACAAATTCAATTTTTCGTTTGTTAAAAAAGAACAAGTTTTCATTTCCAAAAAATTGTTACTAAGAAAGGTCAATCAAAAATTGTTGTGAAAAACTCAAGTTTTTTGTTGAAAAAACTTTTGAAATAATAATTTTTTTTTAATATATGTATTTGAAGAAAAGTTTCCACTCTAACAAATTCTAAAGTAAAAAAAATTCCACCATTTTTTACAGAAAAAAAATTCAATTGGCGGTTGCATTTAAAAAAAACTTTTTCGAAAAAACTACCGACAAAAATTTGTCCACTCAAAAAAACAATTTAATCCAAAAAAATTTACTTAAAACAAATTTCGCTTATTTTGTAGAAAATGCCTCCTTTATTTAATAAAAACATGTTTCCACTCAAATGCTTTCTCACTCAAAAAAATCACTCAGAGGTGATAATGAGAAAAACTTCAAGTAAATTCTGAATACTAAAACAAAATACTCATTAATTTTTTCCACTCAAATAAATTCTGACTCAAAATAGTCATTCGAAAGTGATAGTTAAAAAACTATTTTTTTTTTGTTTGGAAAAACATTTCAGTTGATTGCGTTTGTGTAAAAACTAGTGTTGCTGGTATATTACTCACATCTCACCATTTTTTTAGAGTTTTAGCTCACGCGTAATTTTTAACGCTTTGTTAGTGTAATATTGTAATTATTGCAAATTTCATCTTGAGTAGTTTGCAAAATTCAAATAATTGGTTGGTTGTTCTACTTATTGGATTGTGGTTTTGGAATTATGCAAAATTAAAATTTTTTTTAACAATTTTTATAAAAATTTGTAGGCCAATTATTTATTGAATTTTTTTAGCAATTTATTTAAGAATTGGTTTAGATATTTATTTATGAATTTTTGTTTTAAATTATTTTATCACAAATTTTTAAGCAATTTATTTATCGATTTTTTTTTAAATTTTTTTAACAATTTATTTATTCAATTGCTATTAGAAATTTATTTACGTTTTTTTTGGAAATTATTTATCGAAATTATTAAACAATTTTTTATTAATTTTTTTTTATTTTTTAACAATATATTTATGTAATTGGTTTTAGTATTTTTTTAACAATTTATTTATTGAATCGGTTTTAGAATTTTTTTATGAATTTATTTTTTGTAACTTATTATAAAAATGATTTATGATTTTTTTTTTGTATTTTATTTTTCGAAATTTTTGAAGCAATTTTTTTAACACAATATTAATCAAATGTTTCCAAGCAATTGTTTATTGATTTTTTTTTAACAATTTATTTATTGAATCGGTTTTAGAATTTCTTTTTATGAATTTATTTTTTGTAATTTATTTATGGAATTCATTACAAAAAATATTTATGGTTTTTTTTTTGTATTTAATTTATCGAAATTTTGTAAGAATTTTATTTTGTTAAATTTTTTTTTTTTTTAATTTTTAAGCAATTTTTTATTGATTTTTTTAGCAAATTATTTATAGACAAGTTATATGGCAAAGTATTTTATACATTTTATGGGAATATTTTAGCATAATTATTTGTATTTGTAGTTTTTATCATTATTTTACATATTTTTAGGCGCATAACTTTTAGCAGCAGCACTTAGCTTAGTAATTTTAGTTTATTATTTCTTGCAATTCAATATTTTTCCTCTAATCAATATTTTTTCGTTTCTTTGTATTCTATTTTATGTTGATTCTCATAATTTTTGTAAATTAAAATTTGAAAAAATTGTAAAACGAAACAATTGTTGGTATCATGGGCACCATCCACCAACACACAAACAACAACAATAACAATGATATTGTTTGGTATAAAACATGTGTTGTTGGTACACAAACACCGCAACTGCAACGAACGTACGCAATATAATCCTATATAACTGTAATGTACTGTATTATACCGTTATGTAATGTAATGTAAATTTGCGAAAATATTAACGATATTGCACCAACGACCAAAAAATCTGTGAATCCAACGAACTACGCCGCACCATATTTTCTCTCTCTCTCTAACTCTCTACCACCCACCACCACCAAAAACCAAAATCCACATACAAACACGTACCGCAGATTCAGCAAATCCGTTTCTCTACTTAATAGACTCAATCAGAAAACCGCCAACGCCATGAAGCTGAATATACCAGCGTTGAACCATCAACAACAGCCAACGGAAACTATCTGCGAGTATGAATGCGAAGAGTTGCTCTTTCAAACGCCGAACTCAACTATGCGCGATGAGGAGTTCCGCACGCCACTCAACGAAATGCCACCCTCAACCAATAGCTCTCTATCGATTTACGGTGAAAAGTTTGTGCTAAGCACGCCCTCGCCCACGTATCGCAGCGTGGCGAGCAACAGTCGCAGCGGCTCGCGCGCCTCACAGATTTACGAAAGCGGCAGCGCCAGCGGTGTTAGTGGCAGTGGCAGCGGTAGCGGTGAATCGGGTTCGGAGGAGACGGCGGACGACTCGGGTTTGGATGAGAATTTTCATACGCCGCGCGTGGCCAAAATCAAATCGATGGAAAATCTCTCCATCATCGAAATGGAGTTTCATCGCGCCTCACAGGAGTTGGATCGCAATTCGCCGCGTCGCCTCAAGTTGCTGGCCGAAAATGGCGGTCATATACACAAAATGCGTTCGCTTAGCAATTTGCGTTTCGATGACTATAGCGAAGAGCAGATCCGCGAGGAATTGCTGCGCATACGCGAACGCGCGCTGGAGGAGAAGCATCGCTTCAATTTGCAGCAACGCAAAAATTCCACCTCATCGACGAATTCGGGCAAGTTGTTTGTGAAGAACAAAGTGGGTAATGCCAAGTTTATTGGCAACGATGACAGTCCACTGCCGCAGCAGCCAAACAACCAGCAACCGCCCTTATTTCTGCAGCGTGGCTCACACTATCCCATACAGAAAATGCGTTCGATGGGCACCATACCGGATTTGGTGACGGAACGCGTTGAACCGGATCCGTTTCTCACGCCGACTTCGGGTCGCAAGCCGAATTTCCCGCTGGTAACACAGTCGGCGGAGAAACCCTCACCGCCGTCGTTCGTTGCGCGCATACTTAACTACGATGTGGTGGACTCACCATCCACCAATAGCCATAATCAGCAGCAGCAACCACAACTGCACACACACGGCTCCCTAACCGAGCTCTATACACAGGATCGTGTGAGCAAGTTGTTGTCGAATGATCCAAGCACTGCGTTGTCATTCATGTCGCGTACGCCGTTCGAGCGCGCCTACCGTCGCACGTTGCTGAAGAGTTCGACGCCGTTGCGTCAGGCGCACGGCTATACACAGTACGCTACGTTGGAGCAGCAGGAATTGCAGCAGGGC
The DNA here is from genome assembly GCF_016617805.1 of Bactrocera tryoni. NCBI lineage: Eukaryota > Metazoa > Arthropoda > Insecta > Diptera > Tephritidae > Bactrocera > Bactrocera tryoni. Next base: position 76,709,533 of record NC_052500.1, read on the forward strand.
GGCGTACAACAGTACATGTTAGGTCATCAGGAGCCGCTACTGGCGCGTCCGCATTCAACGAACGCCGCCTACGAGTTAATGAGGTTTGTAGAGTGCACACAGTTAACCAATCAATCAATCAATCAATTTCAAACAAGCAATTCTCAACTTTCATTATATCACTGCGTCACGGATCTTCTTAAGTAGTAGTTCGTACGCGTGCCTTAGATCTTAACACGTACCTATTAGTTTCGATAACAAGTAACATATGCAACTAAATTTCATGTCTCATTCGCCGCATCTTCTGCAAGTACCCACAAGGGTGCTTTTCGGGATTTCGATACTCGAAATTCGAAAGTTCAACAAAAATCTATGAAAAATCTCGAGCTTTTCACCTGAGAATTTTGTCACAATTTCTACTAATTTTTTTTAAATGTTAAATAGCCGATAAATCTTGGTTCGTATTGAGTTCTAGTAACTTAAAATCACTTATTTTTCAAAAAGATATTTCGAAAAATTATTTCCCCAACTTAATTCATCTAATGTAGGCTGTAATATAAGGTCATAATTAGGTATTCCTTTTTAATAAAAATAAGTCGTGCTGGTAATGGTATAATTGAAGCTTCTTTAAAAATAATAATTCCTATAAAAAAAACTGCCCTAAAGATCTTAGTGCTCTCCGATACATTTCAGTTATCCATTTTTTCAATAATTATTATCAAAATCACTTCAGTATTTGTCACAAACAATACATAATACACACATAAAAGCGATTTTAAGTGGTCAAAGGACCGTAAAGTCGATAAAAAAATGGATTTAAGGTTGTCTATTATCAGCAAAGTCGCTAAAAAATCGATAATTTGGAAAATTGTTTAACTTTTTTATTGACAGTTTTCTAAAAACATCGTTCATCATATTAAAAAAACATCGATTATTTATCGGAATAGTAAATTACTCGATAAATATACGGTAATAAATATCAAGGCATTAAAAATTCGATTTTAAGTTTGTCGATTATCAGCAAAGTCGATAAAAAATTGATAATTTGGAAAATATTTTTTAACCTGTTTTATTGATGATTTTCCAAAAAGTCAAAAAATATAATCGTTATGCATATTGAAAAACATCGATTAATTATCCTCGATAAATGTACGATAATAAATATCAAGGCATTAAAAATTCGATTTTGAGGTTGTCGATTATTAGCAAAGTCGATAAAAAATCGATAATTTGGAAAATATTTTTTAACCTGTTTTATTGATGATTTTTCCAAAAAGTCAGAAAATATAATCGTTTTGCATATTGAAAAATATCAATTAATTATTGATATAATAAATTACTCGATAAATATACGGTAATCAATATCCATTTTTCTATATAAGTGTTTCGAAATAATCAAAAATTCGCGTGTAGCAACTGTCGATTACTCGGCGTGCGAGCATTTATCAAATCGATAACTTGTTTAAATAATCAAAAATAAATAAATAAATAATTTATTATTTAGGTATTTTCAAAAATTACTTTCGACTTTTGGACGTAGCGAGTGTTTATGAAGTCGATAACTTGCTGAAATAATCAATAACTAATCTCATATTGTTAAAAAATAACTGCCGACTTTCAGAGTATATTTATACAAAAACTATCGATAATTGATCAATAATGTCAAAAAAAATTTTTTGTTCTTTGTTTTACTATTTTCCACTTAAGACCATTTCATCAATAAAAATATCGATAATTCATCGAGTTAGTTAAACAGTTATCGATATTTGATCGATATTTAAATATGTGTTTTTATTTTACTCTTATGATTTCCGTTTAACAATTTAATTGAGGAAAACTATCGATAATTTATCAGGTTAGTTAAAAATTATAGACAATTGCACAAGAAAGTAAATATAGTTGAACTTCCATAACTTGAACTTTTATAACTCGAAGTTATCCATAACCAGAACTCTTGGATTGGCAATAGAAGTCGAATTTCATACAGATTTCCTGCCATAACTGGAAGTCTCTCTAGCTCGTAGTTTTTATTTCTGTTAATTCGAGTTAGGGAAGTCCAACTAAAGTTCAATTAGTATTTTTAATTTATCGTTTGGATTACATTAGCTTTAAACTCTGCTTAAGAGTTATCGATTAATAAAATGCTATCGACTTCAATGATTTTCAATCAAACCAAGAAATACCAGCATCGCCTTATTGACTTTAAATTTAGGTTTAACTCCTTCACGAACTCTCTGTTATTTTTTTGAAATATCGTTGAATTTGAAACCGCCACCGACGTCACTGCGCTTCATTAGCGCCCACCAAACAGCACCACAAACCAGCTTAAAATAAGTTACTTAAGCCCTTTTAAGATACCCCCACCTTCATGCAGTTGTTGTTGCGAAACCGGTTCCATCATTTACTCGTACATAGCACATTCATACAAGCAAAATATTCCCATTCGGGTTGCGGCGCATCAACTTACATCCCATCACTGTGTTTCTAAACGGGAATTTTTAATCCGTGATCAGTACCCAATTTGTACTTACTTGTATATTATTTATTTGCATTTATTTACGCTTCAACTTAACGCTTTGCATTTACGCCATATTTTTACTGTATTTTATGGGTTCATTTATTATTTATGGTTAGTTAAGTATTTAATTACTCATCTGGTATAATCCATAAATAAGTTCATATTTGTATTTATATTTTATTGTTTTTATAATTTTAATTTTAAGGTTAAATGCATTTCCTTGCGTTTTCGTTTTTCGTTCAGACGTTTTGCTTTGTGTTGCGCTTTAACTGGTTTTGGCTTAAGTTAATCATTACTTATTACCTACTATATAATATTACTTAATTGCATTATTTTTCATAATTACAATAAGTTGTTAATTTTAAATACATGTTAAATAATATGTGGATTTTATATTGAAATTTTTTTTATGTGTATATATATTTAAATATGTTTGTGATTACGATACTAATCCGACGTTCTATACGTGAAGAAATCGATAAATTAGAAGAAAAAAGAGAAATTTTTCCTTTTCAGCTAAAATGTAACAATATTTAAGCCTAGGCATTAAAAATATGAACTTTCTACTTAATTTTCTTATGATTTCATTCGTGCTCAAAACGCGCCTGTAATTCTCCACCAATGAGTTTCTGGTGTAATTAAGCGTTATTCAAATTTATAATTTATATAAAATATTTGTATAGCTGTGGCTCATGGTAAATGTTCAAACAAATAGCGAATTTCATTACTCAGCTCACGGATAATCAATTTGCTCTCTGTCACCTATTTAATAGAGCGAGAGCAAAAAGAGCAAGGTCATATTTATTATTCTACTTGAAATCTACCGATATTCAAGCCTAGGCATTAAAAATATGAACTTTCTACTTAATTTTTTTATGATTTCATTCGTGCTCAAAACGCGCCTGTAATTCTCCACCAATGAATTTTTGGTGTAACTAAACGGTATACAAATTTATAATTTAACCAATTTCTTTGGAAAGCTCCAGTTTATAATAGACTTTAAAATGAAAACGAAATTTAATTACTCAGCTCATGGAAAAATGAATTTTAAGCTGAAGCAAAACTTTTCAGTACAAACTGTGTTCAATAAAGTTTCTTAAAATTATATCTAATGATAGTAATTGCCTAAGCTGGTCCAACTTTTATTTCTCGAGCTAAAGAATACATTTTAGAACCATTTTCTGTTATTAAATTTGTTTCATTATTTAAATACTTACTCTTTCGAGCTGAATCTAAATCGATATCTAAATTGCATTAACTATACTCCTCACCTTTTTATATAAAATTCATACTTTTGTAGCACACGCATAGAGTACTTTTGAAATATAGTATTTGTATGCGCGACATATAACAAAACTCAATTATAATTAATCCCCACTAACTGACAGGTGACTATGAAGCTTATATACACTCTATAAGTTTATATGAAATATATATACGTAAGTACATATGTATTTCATAGTGTTTGCTGCTGTTGTAGCATGCAACAGTTGTAATTACCCTGAAATTACTTTCAGCTTGAGTACATAAGCACCTGTACGTGTAGAGCTGTCAACACCTATGCCGCAGCAAACTCTCCACCATCGCTGACAGTGACAGCGGCAGCCATGACAACTGGCTTGTACATTTATTTGTATTGCTGTTGTTGCAGTATATCCTTTAATTGCATTACCTTGGCAGTTGGACACTTAATATTGTCGTTCGATTTTTTTGCTGTCTAGCTGGTTATGTACTGTTATATTTTTCTTTCTCCTGCGGCTGTCACATGTGTTGCGCGGTTGACATGTGCAACATTGAAACTAACTTGCAACTAACCTTAAAAACCAAATGCAGGCGCGCGTGTTAGTAACATGTTCAATATATATTTTTTTGTGGTTTTTATTTTCACTTTTTATACCCTGAACAGCATATATTTCGTTTGTCACGAAGTTTGTCATATGCAGAACAAAACGTCAGCTACTTCTGTTTATATATACATGTATTAGTCGCTCAGTTTTTGAGATATCGATCTGAAATTTTGCAAAAGTTCGCTTTTCCACAAGAAGCTGTTTATTTGTTAGAATCGTCCTTAACGGAATTCTATAGCATATAGCTGCCATACAAACTGACCGATCAAAATCAAGTTCTTGTAAGGAAAACTTTTTTATTTGACGAGATATTTGCACGAAATTTTGCATAAGTTATTACCTAAGACAACGGTACAATATCGTTCGAAATATTTCAGATCGTACCACTATAGAATATAGCTGTCATACGAAGTGAACGTTCAAAATCAAGTTCTTGTATGAAGAACTCATTTATTTTGCGAGATATTTGCACGAAATTTGGCATGAGTTATTACCTAAAGTAGAGGTAGAATATCCGAAGAAATTGTTTAGATCGGACAACTATAGCATATAGCTGCCATACAAACTGAACGATCAAAATGAACTTCTTGTATGAAGAACTTGTTTATTTTACGAGATACTTGTACGAAAATTGGCATGGATTATCGCTTAAGCCAACAGTACAATCTCCGTACAAATCGTTCAGATCGAACTACTTTAGCATATAGCTGTCATACAAACTGAACGATCGAGATCATGTCTTTGTTTGGAAAACGTTTGTATTTGTATAGGCTATAGCTTCGTTGCAGCCGCAGTTAACTGTTTTTGTTGTTTTTAGTTTTTATTTCCACTTTTTGTTGTCGTTTTTTGCGGCTAACAGTTTCCGGCTGCGCAGCATGAGCGTGAATGCCCATAAAATGTCAACAATAATAAAATATAAATAAATTTGTTGAACTATAGCCACTTTTTTTCGTACTGTATGTGTGAAAAAAATTGCTCAGGCTACTTAAATATGTATGTGTAAATATGCACAGATAAATAAATTGGAGCAAGGATATGCTTCCGTTATGCTTGACACAAGGCAATCTACAAGCGTGTACATCTAAAATTCATATTTATTGTGTTTCACAACTACTATTGTTGTTGTTATTGCTTTTTGTTTTTCTCTACACGCTAAGCTATTGTGCCATGACACTCGGGTGCACTTGCACTTGCACTGCTGTCGCCGTCATGCACAGTCTGCGAATTTCATAGCATACCAACAGGCGCAAAATGTTCTAAGGCTCAAACAATTGTTAGTGTGTGTGTGTGTGTGTGTGTGCAAGCATACAGATTTGAGTTGCATTGTGCTTAGTTGCATTGTACTGGGTCAATGATTTTATGGCCACAAGGCGAATTTCAGCTAGGGCGCTGCTTGCAATAATAGTTGGGCACTTTTTATAGAGCTAAAAGAGCCTGTTGGAAATTTAAAAGAAAATTAAACTTAAATTTAAAAACTATACTCCTCTTGTGTAGTATATATTCCTGTTTTTCTGGTCTAAAAATATTTCAGCGTCAATTAGACTCAAGCTATACTCCTGTCTCCTACTCGCTTCCATCATCGTCTTCATTATGTAAAATCCTTCAACTTTGTCTTAGCCCTTAAATTGCATGCGTGTGTTGCATATGTGCACACATTCATATTTTCCTAGCGCTTATCTTTGCTCTTGCCTGATTTATCGCTTCGTGTGCGAAATGTCCTTTTCGCTTCTTTCAGCGTTACAACTCTGTGCCGCGTGATTTATTGAGCTGTAATCGCAAGTGAATTATTCGAAAGCACTTAAATACTTTACGTTGTCACGTTGGCGTTGCGTGACGCAGTATTTAAGCAGTTAAGTTGAGGTTATGTGTTGCTGTGGGTTATGAAAAACTGTAAGAAATAATTTTTTAATTTTTATATGAAAATTTTTGAATTTTATCAATTTCTTCTTCTTCTTGATTGGCTGGTCTTCTGAAAAACTGAAAAAGTAAATTTTAAATTTAATTTTTATGCTAAAAACTTTTAACTTTATCAACTGGTTTTTGAGCGAAAGGGTTGATTTTTGAGATTTTAAAAGAAAAACAATTAATTATGTAAAATTTTAAGGATATATTTCAACATATCTTACGAAAAAAAATTAAAATTATTTAAGTAAATAATTTAATATTTCAAAAGGTCCTCCATTGCTACAGTGATTCCGGTATTCTACGTGAATGAAACCTAAAAAAACTGTACTAAAATATGATATGATACTAAATAAGTTCTGAATGACTTACAGCTAAAAAAAATAATTTGATTAATTGTTAATTAATTAACAAAATGGGGACGTTTGAAAAAAAAAACAGATTTTCACAAAAAAAGAAATACAATCTGGTTAATTTTGACCCGTCAAATTTCGACTTTTGATCAGATCAAAAAACTGGTTCGTCTTTATATGGAGAACTATATAGAGAACACATAGAAAAAGTTAAATTAATTGCATTTAAAAATAAACTCATGGAGCTGATTTAGGAAAGCGGCTACACTTTAGAAGGCTGTAACTCAAAAACTCATGACCCATTATCGATTTAAAATTTAAGTCTGTTATTTTTGAAGCTATACTGAATCAAAATATGAAGAAAATAGTCCGACATTTTCTTTATTTTTTTTCTTCTTATAATACCCTAAATTTTTGTATTTTTTTTTTTTTAATTTTTTGGGATATATTTTCTTTTATTTTTTTCGAAAGCTAATTCGAAGTGGTACCTGTAATACCATACATTTTTGAAAAATTTATTTTAAAACATTTTTGCGTTATACTTATTTTCAATTATTATAAAAACCAAAGGAAATGTTGAGGGAGCAAAACTTCGTCACGGAATTATAAGTAATAATACTTATAATTAATTTAATTTTTTTCAACTTTGTTAGTTTTTATTTTTTATTTTTTGGAATATTAAAATTTTTTAGTCAATTTTTTTTTTTAATTTTTAAAATTTTCAATACTTCTTTTTTATTTTAGTTTTCAATTTAGTTTTTTTTTAATTAAAATTATTGTTTTTTATGCAATTTTTTTTTGAAGAGTATATTTCTATTACTTTCAATGTTTAGAAATATACATACATATGTATGTATATGTACTGTTTGAATTGTTCTTTTATTATCTTTATAATGAGCGATATAAATATAAATTACTAATTAAATCAAAAAAATTTAAATAAATTATGAAAAAATTAAAATTATAATAAAAAAATTTAAGTAATTAAATTTTAATTAATTAAAAAATTATTGTTTTTTCCTTAGGATATGCTGTCCTATTTTAAACCGAAACTACTTTTTTAATTTTAGAGATGCAAAACTTAAAAAATTAAAATTAAATTAAAAAAATGATAATTATAATTAAAAAAATTAATTATTCAAAAAATTATTATTTTTACCTAAGGCTCCGGCTGTCCTATTTTAAAACAAAACTACTATCCTAAGTCTTACGAGAACATTACATACATACATACATAAAAATTATATTTTTTTGTAAGTTTAAATTTAAACTATTAATTTAAAAAATATTAAAAGATTAAAACAATTATAATTATAATTGAAAAAAATTTAAATAATTAAATTTTGTTTTTACCTCATACTAAGATGTTCTCTTTTAAACCAAGAAAGAAAATTAACAAATTATATTTATAATTAAAAAAAATGTAATTAATTAAAAAAATATTGTTTTTGCTCTAGGATATACTGTCCTATTTAAAACCAAAACTACTCTCCTAAGTTTAGAAATGTTTAATTTTCGAAATAGTATTCTTCATTGTTTTTTATGCTATTATTTTTATAAGCTTCACTTAAGACTTTTTTCTTTCTTTAAAAAAAAAACAAAACGAAAGTTATGGCATTTCGCTAGAACGGTGCATACAAACTATTTTTATGTAACTAAAAGTTAAATATATTTTTTTATTTTTATTACAACATAATTTAAAACTTGAAAAAATATATTAAAAAATTATAAATGTTTTTTTTTCTGAGGAATTTTTTATTTATTTTATTTAAAACCAGAAATATTATTTTTTTTAACGTTATTTTCTAAAAAATCATTAAAAAAATGTTTATTTACAAAAATAAGCGCATATCATGCGTAATGGTCTATCAAATTTAGTTTTTATATATAAACTTGAAAAAAATATATTAAAGAAATGAAACAATTTTTCCTTTCGAAGAGATTCCATGTTAGTTAAAAAAAAAATACTTTGTTTTTTATTTTTTGAACGTTATTTTTCCAAAAATTATGAAATTTTCTTTATTTAAAAAAATAAACGCATGATGAACAAATTAATTTTTTATACATAAACTTGAAAAAAAAAATTTGAAGAGTGCATTTTTTATTTAAAACCAAAAATATTTTTTTATTATTATTATTATTTTCCTAAAAATCAGTAAACATTTTTTATTTTTATTTTATTAAAAGTTAATAAATAAAATAAATATATAAAATAAAAAATGAAAAAAAATATTTTATGTGTAAAAAATATTTTATAATATTTAATTTTTTTTCATATATCACTCAATGACCATTATTTTTCACAAATTTAAAAAAATGCAATTTTCTTATTAATATTTCGTTTCTAAATTTAGGATATATGCGGAATAATGTTTATACAATTATTAAGACACGTAATTTCATAATAGCAAAAAGATTTTGTTTTAAAAATTTAATTTCAAAATTGAAAAAACATAATATTGAAATTAAGCAAAAATAATAATCTTGTTAAAATAATTAATATAAAAATGAAATATTTTAAATAAAAAAATTTAAAACTTAACAAAAACTATGTCGAGAACGGAATAAAAAATTATTATTTTTTTAATTTGAATTTTCTTTATTATAAATTTTTTTTTATTTTTTTCTTTTTTATTTATTTTTCATTAAATTTTTTTATTTTTTTTTATTGTTATAATTTTTCCCTTAGACCATTTAGCATTCTCTTTCATATATTATAAGAAATGTAATATTCTGAATAATACTTCGCCTTCTAAGTTGTGTTGTGTGTCGTCCTTCGAGATCTCGAATAAACCAAGACAGCCTGCTAAAAGGCTTCAACGTTTGGTGTCTGCTCTGAGGAGTTATTCATTTGTCCGTCACTAATTTTTATATTATCAATATTTTTTTCGTTTTGTGTTATTGTCTTTTGAGTCTTGTGTTTTTTTGTTTTTTTATTGCTTTTTAATTTTTTTTATTTATTTTTTTCAAGTTTTCTCTTGAGTGAAACCACGTCCTACACGCACCCCACAAACACATGCATATTTTGAGGCAAATAGTTACACACATCGCAATACATAACACATACATATGTACATAGTAGCTATATATTTGTAAATTTCTTTTCCTTTAAAAAAATTTAATGGCAAAAATTATTGAAAATTGAAATTTTAGCTTCTTATTGTGTTGAAACCTCTATTTACGTTACTACGCTTATCAATGTCTATACAACAAACATACATATATATAGTATATACATATATACATTTCTATACATATGAATTACTATAAATATATACATGTGTGTCTTTTCTACTGTTTTTCCGTCGTTATTTTGCTTTCCGCTTTCGCCCTTGACAAAACCATAATCAAAAAATATCGTTAAATATATAACGTTAAAAAAACCGTAAATCACGTGCTACGCAAACGAAACAGCACCGGCCGCAATTTCAGCGGCGTACCGCGTCGCCTACTCGACGGCAGCAATCGCCAGATCTCATCCATTGCGCTGGGCGCCAACACATCGCCCTCCGCCGCTACGGCGTCGGCCGCCAACACCAGCTCCTCACCCAGCGGTACACTCGGCAGCATCCACTCCACGCATTCGGCATCCTCGTCCAGCGGCAGCAGCAGCAGCGGCGCCGTCATCACCTTCCAATGTGCCGGTGGTGCACACCCGGGCATCGGCAGCAGCAGCGACACCGTCGATGGCATTGGCTTCAGCGATGGCGGCGGCGGCGTCAGCACACCCAACACCAACAACGCCAACCAGCAGCTGATTGGCTCACCAAGCAATAACGGTTTTGGCAGTGGTGTTGGTGGCGCCGTCGGTGGCTGTGGCAGCAGCGGTGCGAATAGTCCACGCTTGGCGAGCGGCGGCGCGCTCACCTCCACTTCGGCGACCACCGATGCGTTGAGCTCTTTGGCGGCCAGTCCTACCGATGCCTGCAGCATACGTTCGAATCCGTCGGCCGCATCACTGCTGCTCACCACCGCCACAATGGCGGCGGCCGAAGCGGCGGCGGCACAAGTAGCCGCCAACAATAACGCCGGTCTGTGCGCATCGGGCGCGACGCTCTCACCGCTCGCGACCACACAAATCATACGACGGCCCAGCATTACAATGTGCGTTCGCGCTGGGTGACTTGTTTACTTGACAGCCTCCTTGCGAGGCAGTCTTCAAATGCATAATTTAGTCTCAATTTTCAATGTCCTCGAACGCTAGAAACTTTTCGTTTCAGTAAAAATTAATTTTGACTTGTTTTCGAAAGTAGTGTCGGAAGTGCTCGGCTATGTATTTGAATGTGCGCTTTTTCGCTCGAACGATTTTGCGTTTTTTGTTTTTTCATTTTGCACGCATTTTTCTCTATGTTATGCCCCCGGGTACTTATTTCTGAAAACTATATGCGTATATTCTTGTTTTAGATTTGTTTTGTCGAAATTTGGTCGCATGTTTTATGATTTTTGAACACTCGGGCACTCTTCAGCATGTGTGGTGAATTTTAGACTTGTTTGGTGTCATCTGTTGAGTTCTGTATGCAATTGAATACACTGAAGTTTAAATTTTAGTAATACATTGTAATTTCTATTGAAGATAGTCCGGACGCTTCTCAAGCGCATATAATTTTTGGTGAACTCACCGTTCGGAAAATTATCAAGTCAACATTTTTTCAGCGATCTAAGCTTAATTATCAAGAAAAGCTTTTTCACCATTGATTGCAAATGATTTCGGTTATTCTCTTAGCTTACCGAGAATATTTCTGAATATTTTCTCTTCTCTTAGGTTACCGAGAATAACCGAAATCATTTAGACTCGGATTATCGATATAACAATGGGACTTAAGCCTGTATAAACGTTAACTCCTTATCTGTTAGTCTGATTCGATTTTGCCATGAAATTTGTACTATCCAGATCCGTGTTAAGTATATACAATTGATAAGCCTGACGACCTGAGCCGATTGACTTTCCAACTGTCTTTCCATCCTTCTGTATATACGTGATATGGTCCGTCAGTTTTTGAGATATGGTTCCGAAATTTTGAACATGCCTTTTTCTCGGCAATAAGTTGCTCATTTGTTGGAATCGCCGTTATCACACCACTATAACATATAGCTGCCATACAAACTTAACGATCGGAATCAAGTACTTGTATGAAAAACTTTTTCATTTGCCATGGTATCTTCATGAAATTTGGCATGGATTATTATCTCAGGCAATGGTGCAATCTCCGAATAAATTGTTCAGATCAGATCACTATAGCATATAGCTACCATACAAACTGAATGATCAAAATCAACTCCTTGTATGAAGAACTTTTTTATTTTACAAGATATCCTCACGAAATTTTTCAGGAGCTATTTTCCAAGACAGCGATATAATCTCTGGAAAAACTTTTTCATGTCGGATCCTTATAGCATATAGCTGTCATACAAACTGACCGATAAAAATTAAGTTCTTGTATGAAGTTCACAAAGTTTGGCAGAGCTTGTTGTCCAAGTCAATGCTATAGGCTTCGAAGAAATTGTTGAAATTGGTCCAACCTACATAGCTAATAGCTGCGGTACTAACTGACCTATCAAAATCAAGATAAAGAGCCTTTTGAACACTTTAATGCTATAAGAAATGCTCCTGAAGGGTGTACTACATACTTGATAGCAGCTGAAGTTATTGTTTTTCTTGTTTCTGGTTCGCTTGACCCTGTAATTATATATTCAACGAAAAGTTTGATTTAAAGAAAAAAAAATTTCAAATGCTGACATTTCTATTTCTCTCTTTCCCTCTCTTTATATGAAAAACTACTGAGTTTAATATTTTGACCTGATTCGTAACTTGCTTTAAATTTTTACGCATTATAGGGTGTTTTTTTGCTACTTCTTTTAACAATTTCGACTCACTCAGTAAAAATTTCGAAAGAAAAATTGTATATTATAACCTAACCTCAAACTAATAACGCAGATTTAGTTTTAAACGCAACATTTAACTTTTCTACTAACTTATCTTTAATAAATTTAGATATTTTAAGGCATACATTTTTTATATTGCAACCCAACCTCAAATTTTGTCAACAAAAACTTTTTTCTTTCATATTTAAACATTTTCTTATCATTTTTAACACTTGTTCTTTTTTAATATGATTTGTGTTTTATTGATAATTAAACCTAAACTCAACATAACATTTTTTTCTCAAATCTAACCACACAACTATTTTTTTTTTCAATTCTAGCATCAACATAATTTTTTTATTTCAATTCCAACGTCAAAATAATTTTTCTTTTTTCAATTCTGTTCTCAAAATAATGATTTATTTCAATTCTAACCTTAAAATAATGTTTTATTTCAATTCTGACCTTAAAATATTATTTTATCTCAATTCTAAGCTCACAATTTTTTTTTCTACATTCTAACCTCAAAATATTTTTTTAGTGCACTTTTAACCTCCAAAAAATATTTGTTTCTCAAATATAATCTCAAAATAATTTTTGTTTTTTTTTTCAATTCCAACGTCAAAATAACCTTATTTTTCAAACCCATCCAGAAAATATATTTAATTTTTATTTTTTAAATCAAAAATTCAAATCTAACCTCAAAATATTTTTTTTTTGTAAATTCTAACCTCAAAATATTTTTTTCTGTATATTCTAACCTTAAACTACTTTTTTTTAATTCTTACCTCAAAATAACATTTGTTTCTCAAATATAACCACAAAATATTTTTTTTTTTTAAATTTCAAAATAATTTTTTTTTTATGTTAATTCTAACCTCAAAATACTTTTTTTTCAATTCTAACTTCAACATAATTTTTTGTTTCAATTCTAACCTCAAAATAACATTTGTTTCTCAAATCTAACCTCAACATAGTAATTAATAACATATTTCTTATATGTCTGTATGTAATAAACAAATATTTTTGTAAATAAGCTACGAAATAATGTGCTGTCCTGCATTTTATTTATAAAAAATTTAATTTTTGGTAGAAAAACATTTCATTTCAACACCTTTAGCCGTACTACCCACTATTCACCACACACATTTTATTTCAACACCTTTAGCCGTGCTACCCACTCTTCACCACTCACTAGCTGGTAATGCAACAACACTTTCGTCTTATCTAATGCAACACTGTACACCTAGCGTCACATACATAATTTTTGTGAACATTTTTTCATTACGTGATTGAAATTTTTGTCTAATGCATCAACTTTTTTGTCTCAGAACGTTTACTCCTGTCCAAAATACAACAAATACGCAACAACAACTCACACAAATTTTTGTAGCTGTTTGCATAGCCAAGTAGTAGCAGAAAAGACTCTACGCGAGTTGTACCGTTATATGTATATGTTACCTTGTCTCATTTTTTGTTAGTAAAACATTCTTACATACATACCTAGATGTTAGTACCAATATTTACAACAAAAAATTGCATATAATTGTAAGCTAATTTAATCCTTTTTTATTTTTATGCTCTTTTCCAACAACAAACAACACCGAAAACAACAAAAACGCGACTGCAATGTGGAATTATACAATTGTCGCACTTTATTACAACAAACTAACAACAACACTATGTACGCTTACAACTCACCACACCACTACGCCTGCGTCACATTTGCTTCAGGAACCCCAGTTCCGGTTCGTTAGTCATAAGTGAAACAGGATCTCTAGATCGCATGAAGAATGCGGCTGAGAAGCGCAAGAAGGGACCGCTGGACGATGGGCCACGCGTATCGGATCGCGTCGAGGAGACGCGCGTCAATCCCAATTCGCTAATCGATGAAATACTGAAGGATACCAAATTGGATCAGTTAGCCGAATCGGCGGAGAGTGAGTAGCAATGCCGTTATATTGTCATAAAAAGCAAGTAAATATATTTTTTCCTCTCTTCTCGCTTAGCATCCGGCCTGCAGCTGTATATAGCACGCGATGGCACCGCCTCGTTGGGCAGTCACGAGGTGAAAGCGCGCGTGCCGACCGGCGCCTTCAAGCAGGTGGTCATGAAGAATCCAAGATAGTAGCGTAAATTGTAAGACTCGTAAGCCGGAAGCAAGAAGACTACAAACTACACACTAACTACTACAACAGCAACATACGTATACACATACAGACGTGCCCGCACATACATAAGCAAAGTAGTGTGGCATGCCGCATTGGAAGCGAAGTGCAACAAAGGAATTTCGTAACCCAACTAACAAAAGCAGTAATAACAACAACAGCATTATCTACAACAACAACAACTACTACTATAAAACTGCAGCAACCATATACAACATACATACACACACATTTATAAATAATAAATAATTTAAAATAAAATGCAAAACTAATAATAAATATAAAATTATTTATAGCATAAATAAATACATACATACATAATACATAAAAATGCTAAAGCTAAAGAAAAATTGTAACTGTAATGAAAATGTAAGCCAGCAAAACCAGCTAAACAAACAGCAAGTGTATGCGAAAGCAAGTAGTCAGCCGAAGAACTAGCAAACTAACCAACAACAAAAAGGCAAAAATTAAGCATAAAACATACATACATACCATATGTCAACTAACTACATACAAACATAACAAATTTCATTCGAATATCCACTAACAACATGTAAATCCTAGAAATCATTAATCCATCAGCCAACTCCATCACAAACATCACCCAACTCAAGCCATAATCACTAAGCTGAAATGCGAAGTTAGCAAACACAAACAACAACAACTTGTAAGCGTATAAATTTCAAATTTAACGGTATCAAGTACGCTTTCGCCCGCGAAAATAAAAGTGAGGCGCGTCCAGTGTTAGAAATAATGCAAGCAAACTGCATACATACATACAACATAACCTCAAAACTCTCAAATCGGCTGTATTTCAAAATCAGCAAACGCTCTTTAGACAAAGCTAAACTTTCGGCAACGTTCAAAAGAGTGAGTAATTTGTATATATTGGCTTGTTTAAAAAAAAAAAAAGACTCAACAAAAATGGATCGGACAAAGAAAGCGGTTAAAAATATTTGAGAAAGGTGCGTGCGATAGGCAAGCGTAAAAAAAGTAGCCGAAAAGCATATTTGAAATTGATTTTGTATTTAACTACAACAAAAATCAAAAGCTTTATATCCTAATTTGATCATTTGGCGGCATAAATTTCAAAAGCTTATGAAAATTATCACTTTGGACGCTAAAAATAAGACGAAAAAACTTCGAATTGATAGCAGAGCTTGAAATAAGCTTTTGTAAAACAACAATAGTAGCAATATTTCACATTTTTGAATTAGAAAACCAGCTTTCTTAAAACAAACTCGAAAGCTCTTAAGCCTAATTTGATCATTTGGTGGCATAAATTTCAAAAGCTTATAGAAAAAGTTCGAATCGAGAGCAGAGCTTAAAATAAGCTTTTGTAAAACAACAATAATAGCAATTTTTTAAAATTTTGTATTGAAAAACCAGCTTTCTTAACTTACATTTCAAAAACTTTTAAAAATTATGGCTTCGGATGAAACGAAAAGGCTCAAATCGACTGTTGAGCTTTTGCAAAAACAACAGCAATATCAATTTTTAAACATTTATGTTTTCAAATCAAGCTTTATATTTGCAATGCTTTTGAAATTTATCCCTCTTAACTTACATTTCAAAAACTTTTGAGAATTATCATTTTTAACTTATATTTCAAAAACTTTTGAAAATGATCACTTTTGCCACACAGAAAAAGCTCAAATCGACTGTAAAGCTTGAAATAAGCTTTAAAACACAACAACACAATATTCAAACGTTTGCGCTTCGAAACTTAACTCTCTGAACCATTTTGTATTACTGGAGAACAAACTTGTTGCAAAACGGCGGATGAGCTTTTATTTGCAGCTGTTTTGAGTCAAAAAAGTATGAGCTTTTTTTGATCAGAAAAAATCAGCAAATATGCAGGTGATGTTATTGCCTGTCAAGAATAAGCTCAAATCGACTACAGAACTTAAAAAGCAAGAATAAACCCAAATCGACTACAGAACTTAAAAAGCTTGAGACAACAACAACATTATAAAAATTTAAACTTTTGCAATGCAAAATCTAATCAACTCAGCTTAGTTTTGTAAGATTGGCGCACGAACTCGTATCGCAAAACGGCCGATGAGCTTTTTTTTGCCAAGAAAGCAAAAGCTTTTATCTGTAGTGAAGTCCTTTTAAGTTTTTTGCCTACCGAAAATGAACTCAATTGGACTGCAGAGCTTAAAAAGATTGAAAATTTAATTTTGTCAGCTCAGTTTTGCAAGATTGGAGCACAAACTCGCATCGCAAAATGGCCAATTAGCTTTTTTTTTAACTTTTATTCGACAAAATCATAAGAACTTTATTTCAAGCTTTTTTGAGTCAGAAAAATAAGTCGAGTTTTTTTAACTCAACAGTATGCTCTAAAACTAATAGGAGACTATTTTTTGCCACCGTAACAACAACAACAGCTCACTACTTTTCTGAAGTAAGATCCAAATATTCTATCATTCCCACAACAGCCGGTTCTACGTACCGGAATGACTCGGACTTTATCCAACCAAGGGCTGTTAACTCAGCAGACTAACCTTACTTACAGAATGATGCCTTCCTTTAAATAAATGCAATTAAAAGCACGTTGGGAGTATATTAGACTGCTGATTATATTAGAACGATCATATTCAGAAAGGTAGTCACTATAAAGACGCGGGTTCTGCAGTGTCTGCAAGAAATTGAGAAATTCTGCGGTCGAAATTCATTAAATCTTCAAATAAATAACATTTCTAGTAGACTGCGAAAGGAGGCGAATGAATGCATTTCTGTGGTGCAAGATGATGAACCATAACCTCAATTTTTTTTAAGTAAGTTTTTTTTTTAATACTTATATGAAAACAAAATTAGAAAAAAATTTAGTAAAGTTCAAAAGCTTGGCAGACAATAAAGAAGCTCTAACTGCATTTCAGTTATGGAAAGCAGGTACATAACCTCAACTTTTTGGACTAAGCCCGCTTTCTAAATATTTTATATGAAAATTGAAGATTTTTTTCAATATTAGCCGTGTAAATTGAGTTTATAGCAGTGATTTTCGGGAGTGATGAGTTACAAAAAAAATTAATTTTTTTTCAAATTTAATTTTTTATTCAAATTAAATAAAAAAAATTCTAAATCAGTAGTTTTAAAAAAATTGTAGTTAATCATCAGCATTATTTTCTAAATTTGCTACAAAATTCACTTGAAATTGCAAAATTTTTGCAGAGTTGCCACTGTACGTTGACTTAAAATTTTATGGATAAAAAAAAAATTCAAAAATATGAAAAATATCTGACGAAACTACATAACAAATGTGTACACAAAAGCAAATATCGCGTTGTTATTAATTAGCAAATTTTTGGCAAGCACTTAAAAATTAAATTAGTTAAATAATGCTAAATTCAAAAATTAAAAAATAAAGTTTAAAAAATTTAAAAAAACATTAGTATTGCAACTATTTGAAAAAGAGTACAACTACAGCTTACAATTTAAACGTTCTTGCGCATGACCGTTAGGCTCATTTTGCATGCTGTCACTTTAAACAGCAACCAACTTACTTGCATAGACAGGCTTGTATATATAGCTGCTGCGCTTAGGGAAATTTAAAAAACAAATAATTATAATAAAATAATGGACTAGCTTAACTAAATAAGCAAAAATATGTATATTTTCGACGCGATTATGGACATTAGGCGTATTCCAGCCAACTTTGTTGATTTTTGCCACGCGCATGCGCCTTCAGTTTGCTGCTCAAACCCAATTTTTACTGTTTCATGCTTAGTTTTTTGTACATTTTTATTTATTTAACACTTTTTTTGTAGTTGTAGTATCTTTTTTGTAGCTGAAACAATTTTTAATTGTAGTTATAGTTGTGGTTTTATACCTTTTTGTATTAAATATATTATTTTCTATTTTTTATTATACTTCAATTTATTTTTAGTGCTTTATTTTAACTATATATTTTATTTTATTACTTTTTACAATCTCTTGCTTTATTTTTATTCATTATTATTATATTTTTTGTCTTATATCCATGCAAATATACAGTCAGTCGCTGAAGTATGTGCACCACAAAGTTTTTTAGAGTTGCTTAAGAATAAATTTTTGTTATAAAATATTTATTATCAAAATTTGCTGTTTTAAAACTTAAACTCAAGCTTAAAAATAGTCTTATTGAATTAAAAAATTATTTTTTGAATTAAAAAAATTATTAAAATTTGTTAGCAGGGCTTGTTTGTATAAATAGTTCTAAAATAAATAGCTTAAAATATTTTTTATTGAATTAGAAAAGTATATTTTTTTGAATAAAAGAAAAAATTATTAAAAACTTTTAGGGGTTTCTAATATTTCTGTATGCATATTTAAGTCCTTGTTTGTATAGTTAGTGCTAAAAGTAACTCGCTGAAGCTTAATACTTCAAGATTTAAAAAAAAAAATTCAATTAAAAAAAATTCTTAAATTCAAAAATAAAATTAAAGTAAATGATTTTTTGTGAATTTTCAGCTCTTCAATATTTGTATTTATGCTTACTTTAGCGCTTGGCTGTACAGAAGTAATAAAGATCTAGCTTTATCTATAATGTTTAAATTAAAAAAATAATTTTCAAATAATATACAAATTGAAAAAAATTATATATTTAATTATTAAATTAAATTAATTTATGATTGCAAAGATAATTAAATTAAATAATTTATGATAAAATTAATTTTTAATTAAATTAAATTAAAAATTAATTTTTTTTTTGTTGTTTTTAAGCCCTTCAGTGCCTGACTGTATAAAAAGTACTAAAAATAATTCCGAAAGCTGAATAATTCATATTTTACATATACATACATACATACATACATATGTATATTTTTTTAGTAATATTTCTTAAAAAATATTTTCTTTTGGTTAATTTTTCCTTAAAATTTTTTTAAATTATTCTTATAAAATATATTTTCCATTATATAAAAATATATATAATTTAAAATAATATTTTTTATATAATTTAATTTAGTCTTTCCCACAAAATATTTATTCATTAATTTTTCTTAAAAACAGGTTTATATTAATTTCTATTACAAACCGGTTTTTATTAATTTTTTTTATTTTTTTATTATTTTTTTTTTTTTTATTAATTTTTTTTTTATTTTAACTACTAATTTTACTTAAAATAATTTTTTTTTGGATTTCTTACACAATTCTGCAACAAATTTAGAGAGTTATCTGTATAATATAGTTTATAAAAACTTATTTATCATTTTTTTAATATTAATTTTTTTCATTAATTTTACTAGAAAAAAAATTTATTTATTATTAATCTTTCCTGCAAAATTACTTTCTTTTTTTTTGAAGCTTACCACAAAAATATTTTTGTCAAATTTTCTTAAAATTTTTTTACTAATATTGCTACAAATAATTTTTTTTTTATTAATTTTACTTACAAAACTCTTTTTTTATTTTTGTAAAAAATATATTTTTAGCATTTTTCTTCAAAACATGTTTCTTAATATTCTATAATATAGTTGAGAAAATATTTTTTTTCAAGTTCTCTTACAAAATTTCTTTTTTATTAATTGTTCTTATAAATTATTCTTATATATTTTATAATTTTTTTTATTAATTATTCTTATACATATATTAAAATTTTTTTTTATTAATTCTTCTAAAAAATTTTTTCTCTACAATGTTGTCTTTTGCGTTCAGCTTCAAAACGTGTTTTAAATATTGTATAATATAGTTTAGAAAACATTTTTTCTAAAGTTTTCTTACAAAAATAATTTAGTTTTTTATTAATTTTTCTTACAAAAATTGTATTAATAGAATTTTTATTAAATTTTTTAGTAATATTTCTTACAAATATTTTTTTTTCATTAAATTTTCTAACTGTTTTTTTTTTAATGTTTTTTACAAAACTAATTTTTAACAAAATTTCTTACAAAAATTGTTTTTAGTACAATTTTTTTCAAATAATTTTGTTTTTATAAATTTTTCTCACGAAATACTTTTTAATTTTTTTATTTATATTTTTTTTTTTAATTTTTAATTGTTTTTTTTTTTAATTTTTTAATTGTTTTTTTTTACAAAATTTTGCAAAAAACTGTATTAGCCATTATATTAATCTTCCTGCATAACAAGTCCTTGCACCTCCCTCCCATCCATAAAACCTCATTTTCTCACCCACAACTGTCTTTATGTTCTCCTACCAGCCACCTCATCCCAATTTTACCACACATACACACACTTGCGCATTATTTTCGTATAAGTACTTGTTGGTTCACTTGTTGCGGTTTACTTTTATCTACCTACTTCTAGTATATATGTATATTAGTGCATATATGTATGCGTTGAACTATTTAGAACTAGTATATAAACACGTATACATGTATATTTACATATGTATTAATCCTGCCTAGTTCTTGAAAACCAACAAAAATGCAAAAAACAAAAACACAAATTAATGAAAATGAAAATTGTGCGTGTTTATCTGTGTAAATTATATAATGATTGTGTTTAGTTAATATGCTGCTCTTCGATAAACTATAAACATAAAAAATTAATAAAAAAAAAAATCTGCATAATTATAAATATTAATTAAAGGCATATAAGTGAATTGTTTGATTATAAAATATAATTAATTATTTAACTAATTGATGGAGAAACAAGAATTATTAAGCCTAAAAAATATCAATTATAATATTTAGTTGTTAGACGTAGTTAGCCTTTTAAAATACATACATACATAAATACATATAATAATAATTAAATATATATAATAATTATATTAAATAATTATAATAAAGATTACATTAATGAAATTTGACATAAACAAAAATTGTGAGTAAATAAATATGTATGTAAAGTTAAATTAATAAAAAATTACAAATTAAATTACCGTAAATAATTTAATTAATTAAATACCACTTTCAAATTTGTTTACAAATACAACAAAAATATAGACGCATATAAT
Source organism: Bactrocera tryoni (assembly GCF_016617805.1). Lineage (NCBI taxonomy): Eukaryota > Metazoa > Arthropoda > Insecta > Diptera > Tephritidae > Bactrocera > Bactrocera tryoni. The sequence continues at coordinate 76,731,063 of NC_052500.1, forward strand.
TAATTACAGCAATTACAGATAATAATTTGTATAAAAAAGAATTGTCTAAGAAAGCAAATTTTTAAGCCACCAAACATACATACAAACATACACACATACCTATATATGAACGTGTGTGTATGCGACACTTTTTTGTTGTAATATTTGCTTTAAAAACGCGTTGCCACATGCTCATCAACACATCACACTCGCCATCAGCCAATCCATCAGCCGCTTTCACTCTCAGCAATTCAACTTGACTCAAAGCATTTCTTTGGTTTAACAATAATTTTTGTTTTTAATAAAAAAACGCGCTGAACTTCATTATTATTATGTAATCGGCGTTTTATGCTATTTATTTTGAATTTACGAATTTTCCACACATTTTATTCAGTATTTTTGAGGCAGTTGCTAAATGTGGTCATTTGTAGTCAATAATAATAAAAAATAATGTGAAATTTAATTGTTGTTGTTTTTTCTATGTGATCTACTATTAGTAGAGTAAGGATGATCCATTTCTAACTGTTTTGAAGAAAACATACAAAAACTTCAAATTTAATGGAGAATGTTTATTAACATTCGAAAGAACATTAATTGGCATTTAATTTTTGAAAATAATCTTTGTCAAATGTTGGCCACGGATGGTCCATCCGTTGCGTCCAATTTCGATGCCTCGGTCAAGCATTTCGACTGGTAACTGGCAAATGACATGCGTGATGTTTTGCTCCAAGGCCTGAATCACAGCAGAGTTGTCCACAAACACTTAAGGCTTTACATATCTCCACAAGAAAAAGTTTAACGGTGTGATATGACACGATCTTGGTAGCCAATCGACCGGCCTAAAACGTGAAATTATCTGCTCACTAAAGTGTTTTCTCAATAAATCCATTGATTGATGCGATGTGTGGGAAGTCGCGTCGTATTGTTGAAACCAAATGTCGCCGAGATCACGAGCTTCAATCTCAGGCATCAAATAGTCGGTTATCACGGCGCGATAACCATTGATGGTTACGCTCTCATCGGCATAATTTTTGCAGAAATATGGACCGATGATTCCACCGGCCTACAAACTCCGCCAAACTGTAGTTTTATTCTTGATGAAATGACAGCTCTTGAATCTCTTTTGGTTGCTCTTCGTCCCAAATGTGACAATTTTCCTTGTTACCCTTTGCGCCAGAAATGAGCCTTAACGCTGAACAAAATTTTACTCGAACTCGACGATGTCACTTGGGAAGGTCGAGCGGCTTCAGTTCTTTTACAAGCTCTATCTAGCGCCCCTTGTCCAGTGACATTTCATAGATTGGAAGTGAAATTATTGCGTTTTAAGTGTCAGTATGTTTGTGCAATCGGTGCGAAAATGAGCTTCGAATGAGCTGTTGCTCGATAATGCGCCGTCTCATCGATCGACGCTTGTGTCTGATTATTTGACCAAAAATCACGTTTTAACCATTAACCACTCCCCGTATTCACTTGATATGGCACCGTGCGACTTCTTCCCTTTCGGAAAAATGCATTTGCTCATGAAAGGAAAGCGTTATTCAGACGTAGCGGCCATTCAAAAGGCTTTCACCGGCATACTGGCGGCCATACCGGCCAACGAGCTAAAATACTCGTTCGACATACTTTTAGTCCGTGTAAAAAGCTGTATTGAAGCAGAAGGAGACTATTTTGAATAAAATAAATTGATTTTGCCGAAAAAAAACATTTGTTCTGTTTTTTGTTTTTTTAAATCCTGTTTACTACGGAACGCACCTTGTATTTTCTAATAATGAATGCTGTACCTCAAGATGGGTGATGGTGTTGCGAATAGTACGCACAGTAAACCGATTATGTTGACCAGAACGTGAATTTTCATAAAAAAGTTGAGCGATTTGTAAACGTTGTTCAGGCGTAAGTCTTTCCACGATGAAATGCCAAACAATACTGATCAAAAATAACATGAAAAGACTCACGGGTGATCTGTCAAAAAAAGGCTATTGAAAAAGGTACATCTACTTGGATCAGCAGGTATAATATAGAGGACAAACACAAATGCTTAAGGTAGAGAATGCGACGTTTCATAACTAAAAGTTGACCTTAAACTTTCTGATTCAAATAGGGTTATATATGGCCGAATAAAATCCGGTTCAATTTTAGTATCGTAGAACCGGATGTTTTGGGAATCGCACCAGTGAACGCCGTCCTATAACTTTCTCTGCAAGAAGCCTAAAACTCTATCCTGCTAAATCCACAGCCTACTATTTACAAACTGGATATAGGAGTACAGATTGCACCTCAACATTTCGCTCGATGATGTCAAAACTCCGACGGTAGGTGTCACTTCACTCTACGCAGCACACAACAGCGATTGTCATGGTAAGTACAGAATCGCAACAAGATTCTACCAGTTTTTTTACAGCAGCTGCTTAAGTTGGTACACCGCAGAAGTCCATTCCGATTTTTAAAATAAAATAGATAAAAATATCGAACAAAGAATTTATTTCAAATTTTGATTTTCGAAACAAGCGGAATCGTTGCGAACCCTGGACCGTGCCCTGACTAGACCAGGTTGTCTCCAGTGCCTTCATCGAATCTATTTTAATGTCTGCAGTAGATTCAGAACGCGTTCCGCAAAACAGATTTTTCAAATCCGAAAACAGAAATAAGTCACAGAAAGCCAAACCTTACAAATACGGTGCATTATCCTGGAGAAAAATTCATTAATTTTCTATCCACAAAAATTCTATCGTTCACCTAGACGCCGCAAAACGCCAAGTACTATACATTATTTACCGTTTGACTCCTGACGGGTCCAATATCTGTTTCGCGCCAGCAATTTTTACAACCGAAGTACTACTAAATAAGTCAAGACTCACAGTAGAAGGAAAGTTTAACAGAACAAATACTTGGAATATTGGACTCCACGAGTCCACGAGGACGACTTTGCTGCATACTCACTTCTGAAGTGACTTTGTTATACGGTGTGAAGTATTAAAAGACACGCGTTTCATTCTGGATCTTAAGCGATGGTGAAATGTAGATCGCGGTTAGCGGTATAGGAAGAAACATATCGAAATAAGGATTTGTTTTTAGTGAGACTTTGTATCAGTTATATCGTTCATAAGTGCCAACCAAATTAGGAATATTAGAAGAAAGTTATCAACGTGGTAGAAATGGCTTCATATAAGACTAGTTGAATTTAACTTATCTTAACAAACAATTTTTAACTGCTCAAATAACACATTTATTGCCATCAGTAAATTTTATCCTTCACAAAACGCAAATAAACGCCACCCTTCGGCGCCAAAACGAAGGCTGTCTCCTCGAATTTCATTTCTGGCAAAGTCGAGTCGCAAGTCTCCACACGAAAATTCTTCAAAATATGCACAAGTCCCGTTTTAACTTCCAGCAAACCCAATAAAGTGCCAATACAGCCGCGTGGACCGGCACCAAAGGGCAAATAACTCATCGGTGCATGTAGTTTGCGGTTTTCAGGTGAGAAGCGCTCCGGATCAAACTCGAGCGGTCGCGGCCAGTACTGCAAGGAAGTAGAAACTATTTATAACAAAGCTTTAAGACAAAGCCGATAAACGCACCCGTGCATCACGATGTAAAGCGAGCACCGAAATATATAACGGCATGCCTTTCGGTATACGATAGTTGCCGCTTGTTTGCTCCAGCAAGTAGCCTTGCTCAGCGGTACAGCGACGATCCAAAAATGAAGTGGCGGGATACAAACGCAGCACCTCATCGACGACCATGCGCATGTATGCCAGCTCACTAGAAATCGTGTCATAATCAAGCGCGCCACCACATTTCAGCAACGCCTCACGCAGCTCGGCGCGCAAACGCTGCTGCAACTCGGGATGCTTGGCGAGTTCATAGAGCGTGAATGTGATTGTCGAGGAGGACGTGTCGAAGCCAGCTAGTAACAAGAAAGCGGCCTGTGCTACAAAGAAATCAGGTTGGTTCAGTACGCTGTCCTTTGCGCCGTTGGCAGCTTGACGCTTCAGCGCGATAAATATATCGATGAGATCGTTGCGTTGGTTGCCAGTACGCATGCGGTCCGCAATCGCATACTCGATGGAGGTACGCATGAATTTCTCATACTCTGCTGAGTAAAGATGTGCGCGTACGAGCCGGACCCGCTCCGGCACGAAGAATATGGTAAAGAGATGTAGTAGACGCCAGAGACGTGGCTCATTCACTTCAACGCACATGCGTCGGAATTCAGCTTGCGGATTCGCCAAACTGTTAGCTGCGATGCCGAACTCGAGTGAGGATATGATGTCGGTGGTGAAGAGCGCACACAACTCCTTTACCTCAACGATCGCCGCGCACGCATCGTCAGCTGTAAAGTTCCAAGCGTTCATATGCGTCTCCAGCTTACCGCCAATCTTTAATGGAGTTTAATGGTTATTATAGTTAACTTTTTGAGAACTTTTCAAGGTGCTAAGACAAACCTCTTGCAGCAGCGGATACATTTGCTTCACCTTGCCATGAGCAAACAGCGGCGAGAAGATATTATGTATCTCCTTCCATACATCGTATTCCGCAAAGAATAAATTCAACGAGCCCATGGCATCGCCTACCGGGTCACTGCGTTCGAAGCGGCTCGCAAACGCGCTGAAATCGCTTACCAGTACACGCTTGATAAGCGCAGGGTCACGCAGCAGCAGCGCATGATTATGCAGCACATGTATGCCCACAAAGTCTTGACCGCTGGCGGCTTCATGATTGTAGAGCCGCTCAAATTGTTCGCCGAAACAGCAACGATAACGGAGTAGATCGAAAATGTTGCCCACAATCAGTGTGGATGGTATGTGTGGCACGCGACGCCTTTCCCAAAAGCTAAAATGCTGGCGCAACCAGTAGTAAGCGGCCGCCAAAAGGCTGAGGCTTAGCGCTAAAAATATGCTGAACATAACTGGTTCTCTGCTGGTTTTGAAAAATATTTAGTTTCGGTATGTTTGCACCTCAAGAGGCGTTCGTAAACTGCACTAAGTGGTTTGCCCTTTGAGACTAGCGGCTTAGCGCTCATTGTCTGTCTAATCAGTTGCAATTTTTAAATTTGATTTTAGTGCATTTAAAGCAGATAAGCCAGGCAGAGCTTTTAGTAGTTGCGCTTTTGCACTTAAGTCTCCATTTTTGCTCTTGTGTAAGTTTGTAGGTATGGTCAAAGTTTTATTTTATGAAAGGGTTTGCTATAAAAAGCTCATTATTGAAAGCTCAGCGAAAAGTTTGAGGTCGGTAAGGGACGTAAACAAGTAACAGAGAACGTTTATAATACGTCTCTGCAAGTAAAAGCGTACATAACTATCTTCAGATGGATCACAGGTTTGTATAACTATTAAGGCGACACCATCTCTGTATACCATTTGCTTCGAATTGACTCTGACTAGCTCAAATAAAGTGTTTGTCAGACGATTTTTACCATGAAAAAAAAAACCTGAAAAATGAGTTTGCTTGAAAATTCTTATTTTCAATGAAATCACGGCTACGGAACCGTTGAAAATATTGCAGAAATGTTTTGGCGAGTTTATTGTATCATGAACACAAGCAAGCGATGACTTTGCCACTTAAATGCACAAAGCTTTCAGTAAAGCTTGTAAAGTTACCTCATTGTCTCAAGCGCATTGTCCAACCACCGCTCTGATGACAATAACATCATAAAAGTTAGAGAAACTCTGCTTGAAAATGGTTGTGTAGGCATCAGGGAGACAGCAGAAAATCTCAACATCTCTTGAGAATCGACTCAACACATTTTGGTTAATGTTTTGGGTATGAAGCGTATCAATGCCAGACTCGTACCAGAAGATATGAATCTTTAGCAAAAAACGAGTTCGAGTAAAGGTCGCAAAAGCCATCGCTTGAGAATCCCACATGCATCAAACTTATCATTACCTACTTGAGGATGCTGACTTCTAAACAAAAATGAGCCGAAAAAAAAAATGAAATTTACTGAAAGCACTCCAAGCCATCCCAGCCAAGGCTTACAATCAGAGTATGGAAAATTTAACTAAGCGTTAGCAGACTTGTATTGGCTTCAATGGAGCCTATTTGGAAAGCGATAATAAAGAGTTATGGAAAAATCCGTGATACGTATTTTTTTCTTAGACCGCGTCAAATTTGATCAACTGGTAAGGGGTGTGTTTTCCGACCATTTTTTGCAGCAACTCGGACTGTATTGTCAGCAATAAGGCGCTATATATTTACTTCCAAGGAGTCAGTGGTCTCAGGCTTATTTACGTAGATAAGTGACTTCACATAACCTCACAAAATATATTCCAACCGTGTTAAATCGCACGATGTTTGCAGCCACGCCACTAACTCTCGGCGCGAGATAAGCACACTTCGAGAAGTTTCCTAAAATAAATTGATTGCTACGTTGTCTGTAAGGTATGTAACACCGTCTTGTTGGAAACAAAGGTCGTGCACATCAACATCCTCCAATTCACGCAGTCTTTAATATGACACCATAGAGTTCCCCATTGATTTAACATCACGGCCGACTTTGAAGACATATGGGCCAGCAATTCCCTTTGCGCATAGAGCACATTAAAAAGTGAATTTTTAGGATCGAAAGGCGACCCAACAATCATCACTCCAAATGCGACAATTTTTTTTATAAACGTACCCATTCATATGGAAATCGGGATCGGTGGCCATGTCATTCTTGATCCATTCATCGAACGATAATTTTCTTGACAATTTTGGTATTTTATTTATGAAGTAAGAACTAATATGAGCTGTTATGTGTATTTTGCTTCTGAGTATGTCTTCCGAAACTTAAATCAGTACCGAGTCTTTGTCGGTTTCTGAGGAAAGGGTGAAACTCTTGTGTGAGCTTGTAACTAATACTTGAAGAGCCTCTGATTCCGACATAACGAAATAGATCTAACATATTTAGATTAGGGTTATATTTAAATTATCAGCTTGCTCACTAAAGAGCTTACGATACTAAATTCTCCAACAAGCGATTATAATATAAGTACATAAACTACAACTGCATGGAAACTACCACGAACTCTATTCTTCTTCTTTTTTACTAGCGTAGGGTCCGCTTACGCGTTTGTAGCCAAGAAAAACAACAGCGCTCTAGTTTTTTATTTTCGCTATTTGGCCCCAAGTCGAGATGCCAAGTGCAGCCAGATCCTTCCTCACTTTACAAATGCTATCCATAAGGTCTTCCTCTTTCTCAGCTGCCACTGACGGGTACTGTGTCAAAAACCCTCAAAGTTGGAGTGTTCTTTTCCATCCGGACAATATCAGCCAGCGCAGCCGCTGTGTCTTAATTCGCTGAACGATGTCAATATCGTCGTATAACTTGTACAGCTCATCGTGTCATCGCCTGCGGTACACGCTGCTGTCAATACGCAAAGGACAATAAATCTTCAGCATAACCTTTCTCTTTTAGCTCTGCAGCTCGTATTATTTGCACCAGCAATACATTGAAAAAGTATCAAGTCTGAAAACTCGCTTGGTATCGAACGTCTCGAAGATGCCCTTTCCGATCCTGACGGAGCTTTTGGTGTTGCTCAATGTCAGCTTACGCAGCCGTATTAGTTTTCTGGGGATACTAAGTTTAGACATAGCGGCATAGAGGCAGTGCCTTTTCTTGCTGCCGAAGTCGGCTTTAAAAATGGCATGTATCGATATTCCTTTTCCCGGTAATTTCTAAGATTTGAGGCATGGTGGTCTGGTCGATAATAGATTTTTCTAAAGCCATACTGACAAGGTCCAATCAGTTTGTTGACGGTACCTTTCAGTCTTTCACACACTACGCTCGATTATCCCATGGTAATTGGCGCAGATTGTGGGGTCCTCCTTTGTGGATTAAGCAAAGCACTCTTAGGTTGCAATCGTCGGACATGTTTTTGTCCGACCATAGAACTCTCAGTGGAAAAAATAATTAATATAAACGAAGCCATAAAGAGTAACTACATATTATACACAATTACCCTTCTAGTGCCTCGTGGGGTCAACTATATCCAGCTAAAATTAGGCACTCGCATAGTGGCAAACGGATTTTGAGAGAATTTCTATTGGCAGACGGAGCTTGAATATTTCGCTAGAACGTTATTTTCGGGAAATGAATTTCTTTTACGTATTGAATCTCATTTGGTTCGAAATGATCATCAAGTACTTCAACGGAAATTTGAAGCCTCGGAAAGAAAACATACGCCCTGGGTCATACGAAGTATTCAAATTTCTACCATTACCACTAAAAAAAAAACACGAAAGCCATCTCATTTTATTGATGTCAAAACGTGTGTATGTTTATTGGCCAATTTTCGTGTTTACAACACATCAACTTCACTCAGCACAATGTGTGTTTGTCGTGTATTCGTTTTTCCTGTAACATTTATTCTTGCAAAAATTTCAAAACGTTCGGTGCTGCCGCCAACAATGGACGCACTAGACGCAGATGGCTCGCAAACACACTTCCTATGACTCGTGTTCGCGACGATGGTATCTCAGCCGAAATAGAAACATCCTGTGGGTCGACAAATATTTGACTCACCACAGGGCTTACGACAATCAAGACATGAGCCATATGATCCGCTCGGTCCACACGGTGCACAGCATGGCCGGCAAGGTCCGCAGGGACCACATGGTCCGCAAGGGCCACATGGCCCGCATGGTCTGCATGGCCCACAGCGGGGCGAGCAGCAGGAATATGAGCTACAGCAGGAATAACACATCGTCGCACGATTTCTTAAAGCTGTAGAAATTAATTTAAAGAGTCTGTTCAACATTACAAATGGAGGTTTTACTTACAACTTAGTTTAGAAATTCCTGCGAAACAAAAAAGTTACAAACGAAAACTCTTTTGTGGCCTTTCTTCCTGACGAAAATTTTGGTATGACTGAAAACTTAAAATTTCAAGTGAAATTTATTTCAATGTACATCTTTTATTTATAATTGTTATAGTGAATTGCAAAAACAAGTTTTAACCTTTACTTAAAGGATCTTTGTTTCTTAGATCCTTAGTAAAACAAGCTACAGTTTGCTTAAGAACTATTAAGTAAAAGTTTAATATCAAGTCCTCCTCGGACCGATTTTGATCGAATGCTATTTGAAGCGTATCTATTCGTATTCAGATGTTATAATCATCACATTTACGAGAAAGGCCGGGAAAACTTTAGAATGCCGTCATGGGATTTCGTAAGGGCAACCTTGCTGCGCACAACGCATGAAATATCTTAACGGATGGCTCGAAAATGGGGGATGGTGCGGGAATATTTTGTCCACATTCAGATATATGACAGCCTTTTAAGCTGCCGGACCACTGCAGTATATTTGAAGCAGAGATCTTTGCTATTGGGAAAGGCAGAGGAGCTCGCCTATAATGCTTCAGTAGATAACTTCTCAATTCATAACTACGTTGACAGACAAGCAGCAATCAAGGCAGTAATCTCGGTTCGCATATCGGCCAGAAGTGCCAGGTCGCCAGAAACAAGCGACTTCACTTCTACTGAGCCCCATGTCACAAAGGCATCGCCGGCAATGACATAGTGGGCGAAACTGCTAATAGTGATGTACACCTGTCATCCAGTAATGTAACCGGCATTGCTAAGCCCATACCTTTACGACAATCTGGACAAGAGCATGGCAAGAAAAGTTAAATTTCAATGGAATGATCTATCAGGATTCAGTACTGAAAAAGTCGTGTGCAAAACGAAAGATCAAAATACACAAAGTTCCTACGCATTATAAATAGAAAAGACTGTGGGAACATGATTCTAATGCTCATTGACATCACAGTCTGGTGGCGGCACACGTCAGCAGGCATGGTGATGAAGATGACTGCAGAAATGCCAAGAGCAGGGCACCAGGCGACCGATGTAGCAGCTCTTGTGGTCACACGATTTAAGAAACTGGAAGATGTATCGGTAGTGAGGCCGCAGAACCTGTTTAAACTCAAGTGAAGCGCTGGCATCCTGAAGGATGACTACATCTCATGAACTCCGATCCCACTGGCATCGCTAAGGATCAAAACAGGTCTATGCGTCGTTCATGAGCCTTTCTTAATAACCTAAGGGAAATCCATTAAACGAAGAAAAATGAGGGTAGATAAAGGGTTTAGTGAGTTTGAGAAAAGGACAGATAAGATAGATGATATATTAAAGCTGACCATGAGGGAATCAGTCGAAATCAGATGTACTTCGATGTGGTGATATGAGATGAGATAACGTGAACGATTAGACTATAAGACGAGACATGACAAAATGAGTTTTAATGAGGTAAACTGCTAGACAACCGAAACTGAGAGAAGAGTTGAATAAGTTGAAGTCATAATAATAAAGATAAGATGGAAAAAGATGAGGTTTACAAGGATGGCGTAAGATAAGTTGATGCGAAATGAGATTGTATAAAATTGGTAGAATGACTTGAGATATGACGAAATATGGTTAGAAGAGTTGCGATGCTTTAACATAGATATCAATCGTTACTGGCTTGTTGGCATAGACCATAGACTTGACGTAGCGCCACCGGAAATAGTCTAACGCCGTCATATCGCACGACCGAGGCGGCCAATTGACTGGGCCATTTCGTGAGATAACACGTTCACCAAATTGGTTTTCAATAAATTGATTGTGAAACTCGCTGTATGGCTTGTGGCGTCTTCCTGTTGAAACCTTATATTGTCCAAGTCCATGTCATCCAATTCGGGCCAAAAGTGTTCGGTTATCATTGAGCGGTAACGTAGGTAATGGAAGAAGTACGGCCCAATAATGCCGCCGGACAATAAACCGCACCAAACTGTAATTTGTTCGGGATGCAATGTTGACTGATGAAGTACCTTTGGAATGCCGTACCGAGTTTCGATAGTAAATTAAAACAGAAATAAAATAAATTTTTCGTTGTTGGAACGTATATCTTTCTATGATGAAATGGCAAACTTTACTGAAGAGAAATGTCGGTAGAAAGAACGGGAAAAATGTAACGCAGTATGTTGCCCCTTCGGTCTACTTTTGTGGCGTGCTTATTAAAGAACCCGTTATATGCCAAGTTTCTTTGAGTTCGTCAATCCGTTTTGATCGCTGTCTTCCTCTTGCTTTAGCAATGAATGTGACCTCTACAATTTGCGCCTACGTTTTTTTGTCGTCCCTTGCCATTACTGCAATTTGATAAAGCGTATGACATTTTCACCTTGTATAAGCTGATCTAGTTCATTCTTGTACCTTACACGCCACTTGTCATTATCTTTTACTACTCCAAAGATTTTTCTTAGGATCTTTCATTCGAAGGCTTGTAGTTTGGTTTCTGCCTTTTTTACTTTTCCATGAAAATGGTAGTTTTATGTTCGGCTGTTATCGGCTAAAAGCGCTCTATTGATTTGTAAGGATCTCATGATCTATTAAATAGGAGTTTTTTTGGGTACAACAACGGACTCAGCTGTATAAGAGAGGGAGCGATCTTTTAACCTAACCTTATTGTTAATTGGACGATTAGCTCGTAACAAGGACGGCAGAATCTACAACTAGACAAATTAAATCGAATATTCTAGGGCCCCATTCCGTATCTAGATTCGAAAATGTATGTATTCTATTTTAAATTCGGATCTACCTAACTTGGTGTGATAAAGTAATGAAACAGTCGGGATTATATAAAAAATATTTCGAAAAAATCTTTAGCCCAAGAAAACCAAAGACGTTTAACATTGTTCTCTTGTCACTGGCTACGCAAAAAGCAACTCTGCAAAGTCTTCAGAAAAGATTTTCCTCCTCAAAACAAAACTCAGTACGTTTATGTTTTTGAGTATTTTGCACACTTTTATTTACAAAATCTCAAAAATTAAAAAATGATATTTTATATTTAAATATTTTTATATGATTTTTGTGCCTTTCACCTTGCAGTTCACATGTTTATAACGAAATACACTTGCCATTGGAATTCACCCAATTCATTGCCCAAATCGACGCTGCGTTTCTTCATTAATCTTCATCTGCTTGCTTTGCTGCGTGCGCTCGTTTGCATTGGTAACTTGCTTTAACAACATCTACGCCCATAACACGAAGAGCCGTAACACGAACTGCCACACGGCTGACACGAACCCCACGGCGCACCACAAGGCGTGCATGGACCTATGGCACCGCATGGTCCTATACAACCCCATGGACCGAAGGGGCCATAAGGACCACAAGGAGTCGGTCGATAGCACCAGCAAGGGCACTGCATTAGGTGAGGGCTGAAGTCTACGAAAAATAAGCAATTGGGAATAATTAAAAACTATTTGCCGTATGTCACGAATTACTCACGTTTTTAGTTAGCGCAGAAATTTCTAACAAAAAAATTATCCGTGCCAATGAGGTGTTGTTTACCTTCGGAATTTTTGAAATTTTATGAATTAAAAATGATCATCTTTGACAATTAATGCAGTTACTCGGTGATTTTTAATTTTCAATCTACCTTTGCAAGGTGTACTCTTTTTATTCTCTTATATCTTCATACAAAATATCAAATGAACAAAACGACACATGGCAATTGCAGACGCATTCTTTGAAATCTATTATGTAACCGCTTGATCGACTCGCTGTCCAATGATCGCCATTACTTGTCAGCGCTTGTTGCATTTGAAATTCTATTTCCAACCCAAGTGTCTCCATATTTCTACTAACTCGTTCGGCAACAATCCCGCCTCTGTACACACAGTCCCAAGGTTTGTACTCCACAGTTGCCCAGCAAGCGTTACCTTACTATTTAGTATTTTGGTTTCAGATAGCGGCATGGGTTCGGGCATTTGGAGCACGGGCAACCGAACGCACAGCAGCCCGGGTATGGATTGCAGCAGGGTCCGCACGTACCACAAGGGCCGCATGGACCGCGCGTTATACACGGACCGCACGGGCTACAGCAGGGACCACAAGGTCCGCACGGACCGCAAGGTGAGCACGGACTGCATGACGACGGTCCGCAGCAAGGTCCACATGTTCCACATGGGCCGCAGGGGCTGCATGGGCCACATGGTCCGCAGGGGCTACATGGGCCACATGGTCCGCAAGGTTGGCACGGTCCGCCTGGTCGGCATGGTCCACACGGACCGCAGGGGCCACAAGGGCCAGTCGGGCAACCATAAGAGCCGCAGCAACCGCAACAGGGAAAAGACATTTTGAGCTGTTTTGTCCAAGTAAACTATTGGAGTAAAATGTTGATTGGTATTTAGTTGTAAGCATATTTACAGTTGTTTTCATACCTGTTAGTTAGAAGATGATAATCGAAAAGCTCGTGTAATTTTGTTGTTTATGAAAAGCCGAAAATTTTTTGAATGATTTGAGTGATTTTTTCCTGAAAAACAATTAGTACAAATAAAATATTTCTCATTGAGCACTTGGGATTAAATTTAGAACAAGTGGTCATTTCTTATCCAACCTTTAGGGTAACGGTGAATTGGTGGATTAAGGGTAAAGTGAAACCTTGCTAAGGCTGGGTGAAGCAACCTTCGGGCATGTAACGCTATATTCCTTTAATGACATATTTGGAGTCCGTGAACGCGCTGCTCCCAAAAATGATGCCTTTCTAGCTGTAAGAAAACGAGTTTACTACACGGACTAACGAATATCTTCACGAGCTCGCCTTATACTATTAATAAGTTATACTTGGTATAACTTTTGACACCTTGGAGACTCAAGCTCTACACTCGCAATCATATTTGTACGTCTGACTAAACAGTTATCTTTCATAGAGTCACCCAAACTACGTGCAGGTGTTAGAGCGCAAGCGGAACTAGATAAAAAACGAATCGATTGAAGTGGATTTGCCGTTTTCGAATTATTCTAATAGTTTTCTCCAAAACCGTTGCTTTCGAAAAGTAATATTCTCAAAGATCAAGTTGATACGATATTTTATATGTGATTCTAAACATAACATTGATCTCTCTTTTTGCACAAAGAGACTCATACTAAAAGAAGTGGACATTTCACTGACCAGTCAGAGGTCTCAACGTTATGACCCTACAAGCCAAAAGAAGACGGAAGTGAAGAACACAACTTGTGATAAACTAAGTTCCTGTTCCCTTAGATCTCTGATCTACTTAGTACCACCATAAAAACTCCAAATTTTCTTCCTCTATGGCTGAGGTGTGAGTTTTATTTTTTCAAGCATTCTTGTGAACTATCTTAAAGTCATTAACAATTTTTTGTAGACCCTTTCGAAGCTGGCTGCAGGGCAGACTGTTCGGCATCAGCATTGAATTTCTTTGCGAATGTGATGGAGACTTCTTTTTCGCGCTGTACCGACTTTCGTGACTAACAGCGGAAGTGTAATGTGGCCGATGAAATTTGCCAGGATCCATACGCACAGCATCGGCTAGCTCGCTAGATAATAAGAAATGGACTTTCCACTTGTTCATGAGCGTTGGAAATCTGCACGCTATAGATCGTGTAAAGTCCAGCGCCAGTTTTGTACCCTCATCTAGATGCCTACAATTACAAGTGCGAGCCCGTTGTTTGGGGGTTCATTAGTAAACTGTCATTTTAATTACATCATACTTAAGGGTTTTACTCGTCTCCAAAACTCTAGATGGTATGATCATAAGCTTTGTAGGTTTCTTCAAATCCTCGCTGGAATCCTGTCTGAAGCTGTGAGGAAAGCAATAACTCAGTAGTGTTTATTTGTTTTTTTTTTTGTTTCAGAAGCTTACGTACACCAAGGACTCCTTCGAATCGTTTGGCATAAGCATCACCCGCGGTGGTGGATCACTTTCTGGCGCAATTATGATCTTCGCTGAACTATATTACAAAAGAAAAAGAGCAAATACGAGCATGTGAGCACGTCCAACTCAGTGTTTAGTTCGAGCGTCACCTACATTTGCGGGAGACTACATTCCGACTGCAAGACTAATAGTTTCGTTGGCTTCTGCTTTTCGATCTCGTATAATTTTTGCGATTGCCTCAGCCGGGATGTTAGTCACGCCCAACGTTGGTGTTGTACCCAATTTGACTGCGATTCACGGCTAAACGACTGGTTAGGGCCAGTCCAGGCCGTTGGATCTGGTTTTGGACCTTGTGGTGTGCATGTACGGCTGCAATAACCATTAGGACAACATGTATTACAATAGCCATTCTGGCAAGCGGAAGTAGACGAGCCATTTTTATTGTTGTAGCAGCGATCGCACATCCTGGGTTGGGCGTTCTTCAAATGGAAGAGCTGTGAGGTCGCAGAGGGAGATTAAAAGCAAGAATTAAAGGAAATCCAAATTTTACAAACTAATTTTGTAACCTACGATTTTTTTAATGTAAACTTTTAAATTTTTAATGTTCTTGCTTAGCCGAAATATGAATGAATGGTTGAGAAAATTTTTTTCTGACAGATAATGCAAGGTTGTCTGGTATGAACAATGTTCTAACTTCGAAAATACGGTGGAGCAGCAGTGTTTCGACAGGACTTTTGCTCTATTTTTGACAAGATTGTCGAGAATTGGAACTTGTAAGAGCATATTGTTGGAAGATAGTGCATTTATTTCTATCCATTTACATACCTTACAATCTAGACCACTGTTTCGCGGAATCTGCATCTGGTGGCTCCTTCTCTGCTCATACAAGTGCAAGAAATTTGTGGGCCGGTGGTGTCAGCTCAAGTTTCAGACTACCAGATCTTTCAGCGGAGGTAGATCTACGGCTCCGAAGTCCAGCTTCCTTCAGAGGGGTGTGCATTCCCTCTGATAGCCGACCAACAATATTTTGCGCTCAAAACATGTCAAGAAGTGCATAACCTCATTAGTTTCAAGTTTTTTCTTTATTAGATTTGTCTGAGAACTCGGTCACAGCGGAATTGACGGATACTTCAAAGCCAATGAGTTCCAAGGTAGCACATCCTTATCCTAATTTCATCCGATTGGCACCGTGTCGGTTGTTTGATGTCCTCTAGCGCTCTAACGCCGCCGCCATGGGCTTCCAGTGAGCTTGGCAGGCGCTAGTCAACAACCAGAGGTTGTGCAATTGCGAGATCCTTCTGGCCCAAAGTGAACAGTAAGAGGTCGTTCGGACTACGTGCACTTAGCAAAGTCAAGTTAGCAGCTATTGTAGGTGTTCTGAGACTGTCTAATAGGAACACACGCGGAAGAAAGGTGGGGTGGAATCATTTTGTCACTTACTTTGCTACTGCCCGATATTTCCCTGAATGAGTTCGAAATATCTCAGTAGACAAACCTTTGGAGAATCTAGCGAAGTGGTTCGGATTGACATTAACCGCTTCAATAAAATTGTGGCTCAAAACGCTTCGTGATGCACTTTAAAGAGTTTTTAGGTAACACAATGGCCAAATATTTGTCCAAGTGAGATCCATACATTTTTTTAATCCACCCTGCCTAAACTAACCAAATCTAATTATTTACTTTGTAGGGGTCATCGCCAGGGATCACATCATCTCCGTCTCCTGGAATTATTCATGATGCTGGATCTATGTGATATAGTGGAGGACACAAAATATAGGACCGCGTGCAAAACCTCAATTTTACTATCTTTCTACCCACGGGTCATTGCGAAACATCCACATCTAAAATAAAAATTGGGACGAGACATCTTCCGTCTCCCAATCATCCAACTAAAAACTTTGGGCAGTTGGGTTGAAATAAATTAGTTTTAATACCAAATTTCCAACTGCGGCCTCAATAAGTTTTTCCAATACAAAATCGACTTTAGGCTTTGTGTACGACTATTGCAAGAATTTTATTACCAAAACGAAACATTGGATTACCATTTCTAATAGGACATGGATCATTTTTACATGCTTTATATAAAACACAAGGAGCGCTGACAAATACTTATGTATTCAGTATATACAAAGTTAATCCCTCACGACCGAATGTACAACTGATTGATACAACAGTCTATGGATGTACATATGCGCTTGTTGCAACAAATTTTTTTCGCCCCAATACAATTCAAAACATGCATGAAAAACTCCTTTAGAGCGGATATTAAGCTGACATCAATTTTCCAAATTCAGTCCAATTTCAGAGGCAACATGGATTTGGACAACAGTTGGAGCAGGGATCGCATGGTGGTGGACAGCAGCCTACTGGACAAGGTGAGGGACAGCAGGGCGGGTTCGGTGACGAATCTGGTATGCAAGGCGGTCCGTAAATGCCATGCGCTCCGCAAGCGGTAATCGGTCCATATGGTCCTATGGGTCCGTAAGGGCCACACGGAGCAACGGAAAAGCCGCAAGGTTCGCACATCTTCAATTGGCTTGGGGCTGCTGCTGGCGAAGTTGAGTGGGTTAGTCAAGAAAATATTTATTAAGTTTTTGCCAAACATAATTACCTTTTTCAAAAAAAATTGTAACGGACAAATTTTTTTGGATTTATTTTTAGTTAGAACAAAAAGTTTTGTAATGAAAATTTTATTACATTTTTATTTGACAATTAAAATATTGCATTGCTTTTTCATGTTTTGTCTCTTGCATATAAAGTGGTTTCAGGTTTCAGTATATCGTCAACCGATTGAGGAAGATTTCGCTTTAAAACCTATACCATATTTGTACTGATTTAGATTATGTTATGCCCTTCAAGAGTTTAGTAGGACTGCAATTACGGGTCATCGAAGCTGTGTGTAAAGGTCCTCAACCAGTCGTTGACCACTCTTCATATACCCTATGCGTGGAAAATCGGAGGAGTGGTCCCACTACTGAAACCTGGAAAACCCGCCAACATAGGGAAGTCCTATTGTCCGATAACTTTCCTCTCCCCAGTAGTGAAGACACTTGAGGCCTTGCTTCCCCCGAACTTCACACTCCACCTGAGCCTAGCAAACCACCACCATGGCTTTCGAAAAGTGCAGAGTGCCACTACAGCACTTAGCGCCATAAACGCCCAGATAGTTCATTGGACTTGTCAAAAGCCTTTAACACAGTTAATCACCTAACGCTACTTGAGGACATCTACGCTACTTTCAGGACTGAAGAGGTGGACTATGAACTACTTGAGGCGTCGTCAATCATCCGTAATTCGAGGTAAAAACTGAAAACTGAGAAGAATTAAACCAGGGGTTCCGCAGTGGGAAGTCCTCTACCCGTTATTGTTTAACTTCTACATCTCGAAACTCCCACAACCAGCAGAGGGAGTTTCCATCACCTCGTACGCTGATGATTGCACGATTATAACGTCGGGCAAAGGTCTTCCGACTATTCTCGCTTCCTCGCTGCACGGAACTTAATATTCTCCTCCACTAAATCCTTAGCGACCATATTCACAAACTGAACGAAGAAGAACAGACTGGATCTTAATATTGCAGTCGATGGCGTTAAGATTCCGACTGCCAATAGCCCTAAAATTTTAGGTGTGACTTTCGAAAGTCTCTGCTTTTGCACTCTTCATACAACAGCGATTGTCGCCCAAGTACATCACCTGCTTGGAGCGGGACCGTCTTCTGGGAGCATTAAGAGGTCATTCCTCAACTACGTCGAAACATAAAACAATACGACAACCAGAATTCGACGCAAATAACTTCTGACAATCACTAACCGCCAATCAAGGTAGAGCCATTAACACCTCCGCTGACTTCCTGTTTGTGTACTTGGAGTCAAACCACCACCCATTACGAAAAGTTCGAGTTGAATCTTCGTTCTGGTTACTGTAGCAACTCCTACTTATCCAGAATAGACCCTGACATATCAAACATTTGTCCAGCGTGCAAAGAGTCCCCGCTTGACACTAGAAGCCCCTTTGCATGCCCTGCTCATTCTACTCATCTGACACCCTTCTCCCTTTGGTCCGATCCCGTCGAAATAGGACGTTTCCTGGATCTACCGTTGGATCACGTCGATGAATAATCGAATTCTTACCATTCTAACGGAGATAAGGTACCCGTTACAACAACAACAACAGCGGTAAGATTGCAAGAGCAGTATAAACAACACCAAAACTAAATGTTCTTGAGAATATAAAAAAATTTTCCACTTCAAATCGGGGTCTTTGAGCAGATTTATTGCAAGTACTGAGGTTTCAATGTTTATTCCAAAATTTTACTTTATTTTCACTTAAAACTTCTTAATCCAAAAGCATAGTATACTAAATATTTGACTAAAATTAGTTCTGACGACAAGCTCCATTGCAGCATTTCGTATGTTACTGCTTAGCAGCAACACTTGGGTGGCGTATTATAGCAATGAGCCTTGCATGGACATGGCCAGCGGCAGCAGAAATCCGTACACTTCAGGTACCTGCAGGGGCAGACGCATGGCGAGCAGCAGCAAGGACTACAGCAAGGGCTACAACCAGAACACATTTTGTATGCGTTTGCCTAGAGCGTACCCTGAAATGTGAATTAGAGAGGCTTTGGGTGCTTATTAAAAACCCTTACTTACTTTTTTAGCCTTTGAAAAAAGTATAGACTGGAAATTTAGGTTCGTTTGTTGAGCCAAAACTTTTTGTAATGATTTTGAATTTTTTCTTTTTGAAAGATGAAAAGCTGAAAAATTTTAGACAGATATTGCAGTGAGTCCATGTTTGTTGCAAGTAGTTCTGTATCAGTGCATCATCTTGTCTTTTGTACTCAGGTTCAGCTCGTGCGCATACCTACATATATCATGGTGCCAACTTTACCACTTATTTTATTGATATTGGTTTTGACAATAGATTCCACAAAAGGTTCCAATGTTCTGAACATAGTCATAATCTCAACTTTGTCATTTTGTCTCCATTTTCACTTCGACGTCGTTATCGATCCCACTAAAATTCGGCTTACGTTGTTTTCCTTTGCAGATTTGTTCCTTACCAAAAAACGTAGATATATTTTCTCCTTTTGCTGAACATTCACTTTGGACCTGATTATAACGGCTTCGCTGGCTAGATCATGTTGTGCGAATGGATAAAAACACTCCAACTCTGAGAGTGTTCGACGCAGTACCCGCCGGGGGAAGCAGAGGAAAAGGAAGACCTCCACTCCTTTAGAAATATCAGGTGGAGAAGGAACTGGCTTCAAATCTCCAATTGGCGCCAAACAGTGAAAAGGAAGAACGACTGGCGCATCGTTGTAAAGAAGATGAAGTATAGATTGTTATACCATAGATACTGTCGCACGACTCTTAAAGAAGTACCAGAAATACTAAAAGTGGAAGTTCTGACGATAAGTTTGGCTCAAGAGAGCATCTCCCATACACTAAACTGAAAGACTAAAGGAATATGTTCAACTTATCGAAGAACAATTCGAGTTTCTTATTATGATAGCTAAAACCCTCCAAAGAAACCAATGAACCAGTCAGCGTAGGTGATTTCTTTTTTGCTAACTTTGAATTTTAAGATCGGATATCTCAAGCCGAACCTAGATACAATTTCTTGGATTCCGCAGTAATATCATCGGACCCTTTGACTACTGCTTAGAGTGTAATATACGTGGCAATGGAACTAAAATGATCCTCCACGTCATATTCTTGGAAATCTTTGAAGGATATATCTCCTGTTACTCGATTCTAACACTTGCCAGCTCAATAACTTTACAAGCTTAAACAATAGTCTTAATCGTTTTATCAGTCACAAACGGCTTGTGAGACTAATCTTTCGTATCACCTTTCCACAGCACAAATAAAATGTAAAAGTCACACTTTAATAAAAGCAGTTTCACTTTTATTAAAAAGAAAAAAGAAATTTGTAACCAAAAAAATGTGATATGTAGCTATTTTATATGGCTGCCTAGAACTTTTCTGGTCCGCTGTTGCTCACGTTGTTCAATAACAGAGATTTTCGTTGGGATCACAGTCAATTTAACTAAAAGTAAAAGAAATTAATTAATTTTGAAATAATTTATGACTAAATGCACGAATTACATAAATACCGATATTTTTGCCATTCGCCGTTCATTTGTCATTTAGCCGCTTTGAATTAGTGGTGCTCTAAATCCCAGAAGCTGAATTGGGACTGAAGGGATATAAAAAATTAATTTCACTCCAGCTTTTAGAGTGGTTGTACTTACAAAAGCGGCGTAGAGACGTCTAGCAACGGCCACAGCAGGATCCACACGGGCCGCAGCCGCCACAAGGTCCACAGGGGCCACAGCAGGGTCCACAAGGACCACAGCACGACCCACAGGGGCTACAGCACGAGCTATAACAGGGACTACAGCAAGAGCCATAACAGGGACCGCAGCACATTTCGATGTTAGGTTAATTTCTGAAAGAAATACAAATTAATTTTCAACGGTATGCGAAGAATTATCACCATTGAATTAAAATAAAAATCCTTTGAAGTTCTTGGAGGCATGTAATAGAATACGGAGAAGTTACTTACTTTTGGTTGCAACGGAAATTTGGTAGCTGGTTTTTAGCCGAAATATTGTTTTGGAATGAGAATTTTTCCAAATTAATTTTACAAAATATTTTCTAGCTTGAAAAATTTTTCCATGATTTGCTTGATTTTTAAATATTAATACAAGTACAGTATTTAATAAACAAGCACTAAATTCCTTTATGCTAAAAAATTTCCTAAAATTCTAGCTGTGCCAAGAGTTCCTGCTTAAAAAAAAGTTCAAATACAGAACACCCTACTCGAAAGAAGCAGAGAGGATATAAAAAAGTTTGTATTTTTACTTTGAAGACGAGGTTGATTGGTCAAAAATAATATACATATGTTTGACATCACAATCTGCGTCTTCTTCTTCTTTCTTTATAGGCGTAGACACCACTTACGCGGTTATAGGCGAGTCAGTCGTTCTTCCCTTTCGCTGTTTGGCGCCAATTGGAGATTTCCACGTGGTCTTTCTAATGAAGTCGAGGTCTTCCTCTTTCTCCACTCTCCTCGGCGGGCACTGCGTCGAAAATTTTCTGAGCTGGAATGTTTTCATCCATTCGGACGGCATGATATTGCAGGCGTAGCCGCTGTATCTTCATTCGCTGAACTTTGTCAATGTCGTCATACAAGTATATCTGTACAGCTCTTCTGAATTGCTTACTCAGTACGAAGCATGAGCAGTACGAAGTTTCCAATAGTTAGCAGAAGCGTTGGATTTCGAGGTTGACGTTGTTGTTGGTGTTAATACTGGTTCCAAGATAGACGAAATTATCTACGACTTCGAAGGTATGACTGTCAACAGTGACGTGGTTGCCAAGTCGCGAGTGCGACGACTGTTTTTTGACGACAGGAGATATTTCGTCTTGCTCTCTTTCAACACCAGATCCATTTTCTTCGCCTCCTTATTCATTCTAGAGGAAGCAAAACAATTTACATGTAGTTATAAAAATATGAGGACTTTTTTGATATTTGATATAGGAGAAGATTTTAGAGAAAGCAATGGACAAAAGATTTAAAAAATAACATATGTAGGTGCAATGACTGCTTCATAAACCATAGTGAAATAAGTCTAAACAGGATATTGAATTGGTAGCTTGTTCAATATGCAACTATAAGTTAGGTTAGATCGTAGTGCTGATTCTCGCGCCAAAGGATTCCACTTGGACAGTTTTGAAGGTTTGTCCGTTGTGTTTCTCTAAACTCTTAAAAATGGATCAGAAGACTTACATATATAAATCGCGGAGCGCTTTGAGTCTATTACATACTATTTTTTATGACGGCTAATATCAAATCCGACTACTTCGGCGAAAGTGTGACTACCGAAATGTTTCAATCACAATCTGGGAAAAGTGGGACAGTTGAGAGGAAAGTATCTAGAAAGTATTTCAGCTCACCTTCTTCTATACAGCTTTTGCAATTTACATCCGACAAGATAAGTGGCCATGGTTGGAACGTATCCAATTGGAACACTTACAATTGCGGCGAGATTGACTTTGCTGAGTGTGAGTAGTTTGGAAACACTTACGGTTCACTCTGGACCAGAAGGATTTCGCAGTCGTACAAGTTGTGATTATTGAGCAGCGCTTGCCGAGCTCAATGGAGATCGAAAGCCCAGCGCTAGAACGCAAAATGACATCGGACTCATCGAGTTTGCAGCTTTACGCTGTTGCTAATGAAGGCATGCGGTTCTGGACAAATTTTGAGTACATAGTCAGCGAGCTAGAAAAACAGTGTAGCCGTACAATTTAAGCAATGACTGCACATTTCTTAATTCGTAGCAGTGTACCGATGTAACCCGTTTCCATCAATACCACCTCCTGCCCTCCCTCTTTCACTTCGCTCCATATATGAAAAAACTTACTGCACCTCGTCAGGCACCCCGGCCCACATATCCCTCGCTGATGTGGTGGGACATTGAACCAACCGCCAAGAGATGACCCCGTAATGTTGTCATATACATTGTAAAGAAAGTAATCAAAGCAGTGGAGAATTTCGGGCCCCCTATACACCCAGCTTCCATAAGCTTAATGGAAGCCTTTTCGATTCCTGATCTCGATATGAAATTTTAAAGATTTTTCTGAGTCGATCGAGGTGAAAGAAGATTTCAAACAACAAAAAAATAGCATTCTCTATGAACTCTTTGTTTCGAGAGCTACTGGTTCTATTGGATATGAATTTAAAATGGGAGGTTGATTCGACTTCAAACAGGTATAATATGTATTGGAATGATAAAACCTGAGATGATGAGCGGAGAGGCTCCGTTAGTTAAATTTTGATGTTAGGAGATTCGTTTTGTGAACTATAATCCGGTCAACAAACGACACATTTTCAACTGATCATAATGTATTCAACGCTCAGGAATGTGAGCCGTCTCACTAACCTTAGAGTGGGAATGGGTATGCCCGAGGTATTTTATTGCAGTCGTGTGGATTATAAGCGTCACACTTAAACTAGGTTGTTATCCGATTGGTTCGAACAAGTCTGTCGGGATCAACGCTTGGACTGCTGTTGAAAACAACGAAGTCAGCCGAAGAAGCTCATTCACTTACGACTTTATGTTTATAGAGCTAGTGAAAGAAATATATTTTTTTATTCAATGAAGAAGGAAACCACCATCTAGTACTTTATTAACATTTGCTTTTACGAGGAGTTTCGGATGCATCTTGTTAAATCACATATATACATACATATGTAGATGCATCGCTGTTTAAATGCGAACACTAAGGAAAAGCAAATACATAATTTTCGTCGGCGCCAGAAGTTGTGACATTAACCACGCTTGAGTTCCGCTGGAATCGCTCTCGCTTCCTTTATCACAGTGCTATATGCTGTTTGCCTTTACATCATTGAAGCCACTGTTTTGTATGTAAAGTTAGTGTGGTGTGTAAAATGATGTGAAGTGCCGTAAACGACCCGATCAGAAGAAATTGAAAACACCGGCGTACGTCCAAGAGGGCTGTCCGTAGGACATGCCGCCCTGCAATTATTGTCCGTTTAAATCTGAAAGGAAGAGGATCGTAAAAGACGTGCTCGGTTACGATAATTCCGCGTTTCCTACTTACGTAAGAGTTCAGCAGTGCCTGCTAACATAGTCTTCGGCACAAGGAGTGATGGCATAAATCTTGTAATCCATTGCGTTTAACGCACATGCAAGTGCAATGTATACCACAGAGTATACCGCGTGGACGATCGCGCGTGGGTCCTAAAATCAGATAGAGAACCAAAATATCAGAAAATTTAAACACACAGTCGAAAGAGACGGTCGCTCTATATGTGACCACCACCGTTTTGAGTGCCATGTTGCGCGCAAAGCCGCTAGCAAGGTGGGTTTCACGCAGCCGAAATCCACCTTGACAGTTTTGCGCGCATCAAGGTAAATTCGCCATGATGAAACTCACCTTGACAATAGCTAGTTAAGTCACTTTAGGCTTTTTAGATTATTTGGTTTCGCATACGTTCAATTAATTTAGAAAAGGTCCATTCTTCTCCAAAAATAAATATGAAATCAAAATCGAATTATTCGCAAACAAGACTATCATATACATAGGCATGTATATATGTATGTATTTAACACGACGGGCCACAAGGATTGCACGGTGGGCACGGTCCACATGGTGCACACGGTACTTGTGGGCCGCATGGCCCGCATGGGCCACATTGTGTATTCCACGGCGTCGGCGCACATGGATAGCATGTGCCGCACTCGGGCGCTTCGTATGGACATCCTGGCATGCAGGGACTGCAGGCACCGCAAGGTCCGCAGGGTCCACATGGGCGACTACGTCGGCCGCGTGGCCCACAAGGTCCACAACCTAGACAACATGGATCGCACGGCGGTGGTACATACGGACCCGAAGGCATTGTCAAACCACATGGTCCACAATTGGGTATACAGCATGGTCCGCAGGGTCCGCATGGATTACACGGTCCGCATGGCGAGCAAGGGCTGCCACAGGGTCCACAGGGGCCGCAGGGGCCACATGGTCCGCAAGGTCCGCAACAAGAATAGCATGGATCGCACATTCTGATATGTTGTTGTTTTGTTTTTTTTCGAATTCTATAAAAGAGTATTTGTAATTATTATCTTGTTGGAAGCTGTGGTAAACCATGTGACTTACTTCAAAAAGCTGCCTTAAGAGAAAAATGCACAGAAAATTTGGAAGTGTTTAGTTTAAAAATTTTGATCTGAATGAAAAAATATGATATTTGGAAAACTTTGATTAAAATCTGTATGTTATTCCAGAAAGTGATAATTTAATACAACAAGTACAAGAAAACTCATGTATGGTTTTCGGTCCATCTTGGGTCTCAATAATTTGTTAAAGGATCGTGCGTAGTGACAACTAAAAGAGGAACGGTTTGCTGTAGAGTTTACGTGAGTTTACACAACTTCTTTCAGAAGTATTAACCAGCAGTTAAGTTAGGTTAGGTTAAGTTCGTTGGCTGGTCCAGAGGTCGCGCTTGGATTCCTACATGCAATCCCTTGTGAAACCATAAAAATTGAACTTTTGCATCCGATTTTATTCCCACAAGCTTCGTGAGGTAACTAAGAGAACTCCTGTATCTGATCTTATGCCCATAAGCTTCATGGGATGTTAAAGAGTGTGATCTCGTAAATACGTGCGAATGGTTCAGAGATCGCACTTGGACTTTTATTTACAGTCCCATTGTGAAACCATAAAAATAGAACTCTTGTATCCGATTTTATGCTCTTCTGCATCCGATATCACTCCCACAAGCTTCGTGAGCTATCTGAGAATGTGAGCTTCAAAGTGTTTAGGCCTTGACCTCACAAATGCGTGACAATCATGAAGGCAGTGTTCAAGTTTTTCCATCTCGTCTTCTTCCATACAGCTTCTACTGCTCATATTTTTCTGAATTCTCAATTTTGTGAAGCCCGATAAAGCAATTGTCCTTTTTATTTACTATAGAAGATCCTGCGCCCCTTTGTGAACGGACAATATCTGGTGGTGCTTGCTTTCTTAATAGAAGCATGGTTATCTAAAATCGAAGTTAGCTGGTTCGATTGACTATGTATCAAAGAAATGAAAATGTAGATTCAAGCGTGCCCGATTGCAGTGCCACTGACAGATCGTGAAGGGTCTTGACACAATATTTCACCCTCTCTGGTAGAAGTAACGAAATCTGTTGCTCCTCCGCTCGATGAAGCGGTTTCATGCTTATTTGAAAGGAAAGTGCAAGAAGATTAAAATCTACCCATCGACTTTCCTGGCCAGCTTCGAGCCTCACGCTAACAATCAATCTATTCATGACGAAACGACGAAGATATACATATATTGCCTGATCGATAGCACTACTAGTTGGTATACTCGCACTCCTATTTCCAGATATTGCCAAGTGTCAGAGCTACTCGGTTCCATTTTGTGTAGTCCCTCTAATTTTCTAGCTAAAATCGGTATTCGGAAGTCAAGCTTAAAGACCTACAACTTTACAGTACGGTTGACCTCCCGAAATTGTATAAAAAAATACGATTGAGAGCTCGAACGAGCTCAATCGTATTGCCACTGGCAGGTCATGAAGGCTCTTGGCGCAATATTTCACGATCTCTGGCAGGAGTAACGAATATTTTGGGTCCTCTGTTCGTTGTTGCGACTTGATGCTATTTTGAAATGAAACAGCAAAAAGCAGGCCGGGAAGCTTCGAGCAACACGATGAATATCAAAAGAAAACACCACAAAGTATATAGTCTAATCTATAGTACGACAGAATATATTTAGTACTAAATGTCTTTCGTTGATTGGTATCCTCGTATTTTCAGATATTGTGAAATTTCAGACCTACTCGGTTCCATTTTGTGCAGTCCCTCTAACTTTCGAGCGAAGAGCAATATACGGTATGAAGTATGTTGTCTTAGATATCGTCGTTTCATAAAAAACTCGAATACCATCTAGCTTAAAGATTCTTTACTCTACGGTAATAGTACGCTTACTCTCCAGGGATAGTAAAAAATATGATTTATCAATGGAACTTGTAAGTTTATTTGTAAAAATTTGAGCAACTGGATGAGTTTATATGAAAATTGGATGTTTGAATGTTATTGTTAAGGTTCATATTTGTGCCGGAGTTGATGCTGTCCACAGATCTGAGGTCCTTATAGTGCAGCGATTATAAACAACCTATTTTACAAGATAAAAGTTATAGAATTAGGTTCCGAAATGTATACTTTCCATCTAACTTACATGAGTACGAGCTGGGTGTATTGAGGCAATTCCACATTTGTGGAAAGAGTACACGACTTCTTATAAGTTTTCCACTGCAGCTAAATGTTGGTGAGTAAGTCAACGCATATGGTTTTCCACAGCCACAAGAGCATGTCTTACAACCAGAGTCTTCGCATGATGAGCATTGCACATTTAGTAGGCATGGTCCCAGACCACAACCGATACATGAAGGCCACGTACTAAAGCCTGGATTGCACATGGTGAGTTGGTACTATCTGAACTCCTTAAATTGAAACGAAGACTTGGTCTCGGTGCTGTTTGGAGCGCTTTTTTAGACGAATAATTTAGAGTTTAGTCATTGCAGTCGGTTTGCCGGATGAAGTGTTGATTAAAAGATTGAATTTTCGTATACACAAAAACGGATTTATTTCGTATTATGATTTAAGCAGCTAGGTGCCATTGATTAGTAGTTTAAAATTAAATTCGAAAGACAAAGTTCATATATCCTGGTGGATACCAATTATTCTGATTATACCAGGCCTCTGGGTACAAGTATTGACAATATGGGTTAAGTTAGGTTGTGGGGTTGATACAAAATCGATGCATCTCACTTGGACAGATTTTAGGCCTTTGTATTACGCATAAACTCCTAACACAAAAGGTGGATCCTCATCAATCAATGCCAGCAACTTCGCTAGGATTGCCACAGGTGTGCGTCTACCTAGGTATGACAAAAGCTGGAAAACAGATAAGGAAATGACTAGATTATTCCACCTCGTCTTCATCCATATACATAGCTTTGGCAAAGAACAACTGACAGTATTTAGCAGCCCAGCGTGTAAACCTATTCGGAAGTGTCCAGACAGAATATTTTTAATTGTGGTGAGATTGCCTTTGCCAATAACTTGGATCACCTCTTACGGTTCACTCTGAGCCAGAGGGATTTCGCAGTCAAATAATTTTTGGTCGCTGACCAGCCCGTGCTGAGCTCACTTTCGATCAATACCACCGCTAGAACGCAAGAGGACATCGGACATTAAGGAACTTTTACAAAAGAAGATATTCTAAAGATTAGTCAAGGTTGGTTTATTGTTCCAGGTTTCTTTCTAGTCTTTCAAGCGAGTTTCAGTAAAACGTTCCAAAACTCGTCTTCCATCATCAGTTTAATACGAAGAAGATACTTCAACTCGTAACCACCACACGAAAGTAGTTCGAGGTAGTAATATTCTTCAGGATAGTTTTTTGAAATTCCAATATCATAAAGTGCAACACTTACCACCAAATATCAAACATTTCGAGTAAAGTCGACAAGAAAATTGCATTGTTATAGAGTTTTAATAAAAATAGCCACTACCAAGCTTTTATTAAAAAAAGAAAAACAAAAATTTTCGAAAGTTTGTCAAAGTACTTAAACGTGAAAAGGATGTCTCGCACTGAATTTAATGAAACTCCTCACTTCCTTTTTTTCTTGCTCTCTTTCGGTCTTTTCTTCGTTTTACATCGTACTTTTCTCTTTGCGTACGCATTTTTAGTTAACGTGTTCCCATTGGAATCTCTCGTAATTGTGGAATTTTTGATATATATACATTTATAATGGGACTGCAGCGTCCAAATCGTTTCCATTTCGATGCCTTCGCGCGAGTATTGGATTCGTTACACAACAACAATAATGTATTGTTGTCATTATCCTTTATCAGTCGTAAAAGTAATCTGCCTTAGCTTCCTTCCTTAGAATAATATTTAAAAACCACCTGTGTCGGAGAAGAGAAAGAGAATAGAGAGAATCCGTTAATATGCTGATATAAACAACTACTTACAAAACGCTAAGAAACTCAGAGAGAGAGAGAGAGCGACAATAAAAACGAGAGAGAAGAGCAACAATAGGTAGTGGTACGATACAACTCTGCTGAATGTGGAACTTGGCGATTTTCATTAAAAAGTTAAATCAAATTTAAAACGGAGAACACAGAAGTGTCGGTTACACGTAGCTTCATCAAGAGACATTCTCAATAAGAATCGCTGTAGCGAACAAGATCTTCTCACAACGTGTACAGTTACTTCGAGCTTTCACACTTTAGCGACTACGCGAAGATTGCGCCTGCCAAGTTTGGAATAAGATATATCGGTGTGTTGTCCCATTGTATACTGATTTTCTGGCTTAGGGCCATAGCTAAATCCAATTATGCGTAAACCTGACGGTAAATTCCCTTAAAAAAGAAATGCGGAAAAAGTTGGATTTAAAAGCAGAAAAACTGACGAGATTTATTAAGAAACTTTGCGTGGGATTAAGATTGCTTTTCACTTAGCTGTAGTGAAGAGAACGCAAATGCTGGGATGACTACAGTAGAGGTCACTGACTTTTGAAATTAGTATGAAAAGTCGAGCGCTGAAAACAAGCAGAGCTTCGGAGCTCCAGAATCCCACATTGCTGACAACCGAAATTCAAAGAAACTTTCAATTTCAAATTGGAATGAAGAGTCGAGCCCTGAAAACAACATTTATAAAGAGCTGCGTAGAGCTTCAGAGCTCCGGCATGCCACATTGCTGAGTAATGAAATTCAAAGAACGTTCGGACTTTTAGTATATCTGGAACCCCACATTGCTGGCTACTTTAACACAAAGAAGAAACTGGAAATCACCTCGTACATAAATCTCCTATTGAACAATTCAAATAAATGGATTTGCAGTTCGAAATGTTAGAACTTTTCGAAAGGTAACCCCCCTTTTGTTTGACGATCCTCAAAAAAACTGATTCGGAACTAAAACTAGTAACGTAACTAATTTGGAATACTTACATGGATATGTTGGAGGCGTATTATTACAATTCCACACACACGGATTTGGGACACCAGCTTCCACAATTGGTGGACAACAGCCTGGTGCCGGTGGACATGGTATCGGAGCTGGTGCACCACATGGTGGATTCGATGCACCACAACAAGCAGTATCACAACACGGAGAACATGACGGCCCACAGGGACCACAAGGACCACAGGGTCCACATGATGGGCCACACGGTGCACAACCACCACAGGCTCGCGCACATAATGCGGCGGTTTCCTTGCAACGCATTCGTCTATTATTCACACCCATTGTCATATTGGCATAGCGCAGTGGAAACGAGGCTGGACAGCAATTCGGAACGGGGAAGCACATACATGCAGCACGCCCCTGGCAAAGCGATCGCGGACATCGGTCTTGCAAGCCATTTCTTTTGATACAGTCGCAGGTAGTGTACATAATTCCACAACGCAATTCGCGACTACGACACGCTCTAGGCTAAAATGTGTGAAGTGTGAGAGAGTTATGAGAGAAGAAAAGAAAAAAAGGAAAAGTGTGCATGTGTGTGTGCGGGGAAGAGAAGAAAACAAATGACACTCATTAGACTGGTGGTGGTGAGCATACTGTTATCGTAACCTCGTACGGCGCAAACCATATCAAGGTGGGTTTCACGATAATAGAATCCACCTTGATAGGTTTGCGCGCATCAAGGTAAATTCGACATGAAACTCACCTTGATAGTGGCTAATTAAACGAAATTTTGATCCAAAATATATAATCCCAATGTTTGAAGCTTGTATAAAATGTTGGTATGTGAACGAATCTCAAAAGTTGTTTGTATCAAAATTAATTATTTCTAAAACATTCGTCTTAATACTATTAAAGTTTGTTGGGTTTGCATAAATTGCTTTCTTTTTGGTCTTGAAATGGACCACAAAACTTAAATGGCGTGCGCAAAGCGCTTATGATCCGCAAGAGCCGTTCGCTGGCATTGTCGGACATGCGAATGCCGTTTCATCTTCGGCCGCCTCGAATGGACCACAAGCGCCTCCACCACCGCCAGGACCAAAGCAGCCGGGAGGCATACCACAAGGTCCACATGGTGCACAATTTGGTACGAAGCAAGATGTACCGCAAGGTCCACAAGGTCCGCACGGACCACATGGTCCGCATGGTCCACATGGTCCACAAGGTCCGCAAGGGCTGCACGGTCCACAAGGGCCACAAGGTCCACAAGGGCCGCAAGGTCCGCGGCACGGCGAGCAAGGTCCACAAGGACCGCAAGGTCCAGACGGCTTGCACGGGAAGCATCCGTTCGGTTCACAAATTGGATATTGATTGGTCGAAAAGCATGGCAATGCACCGCAGGGTCCGCACGGTGAGCACGGTCCCATTGGACATGGTGGACATGCTACGCTCGGCTTGTAATTAATCGGTCCGGTGGGATAGCAACAATATTCACGTGGCGGCGGTATATCAATTGTTTGCGGCTTCGGCTGGCATAATATCGCTTGGCATACTTCGCGCGGTTCGCATATACGTTTCGGATAGCAAACCACATAGGGATCGGGCACCATCGATGGATAGTAGATCACCCTTGGCTCGCGGACCATCTGTGAGACCCACGTTAATTTTGGTACTTTTATGACACGTGTTGTATCCACAACTTTGGGTATGGTTATTTGGCGACAACGATTAACAACCATCGGTTCTGGTACTATTTTCTCATTGAAGACGACACGCTTGCGACAGATCAGTCGTGGCGGTTGTTGTACTGTTATGCATTTCGGGCATGGCGGCGGTACGCGTGGCGCACACTGCGGTAGCGCATCCAAATGGGCGCCTGTATAGCATTTTGGCGAGCACTATCCGATTTGAGGTTAAATCCGTGCCAGCGTTAATCCAAACGAAGTTTTTCCAAACATGATTTTGTTGTTGATCGCCCGTGTTGAGTTGTTGTTCCAATTTAATTTAGATTTTTATTAGCAATTGTTGGTTCGCAATTTTTTGTGGTTGTGGTTGGTTGTTGGTTGGAGTGGAAGAGCAAAAAATGTGAAATTTCTGTTTGCTACACAATTTCGAGGCAAAGGAAATTTGCAAAAGCGTGTTGACGACGTGTTGTTGTCAACGCCGTTGACTTACCTCAAACGGTGCACAGCATGGATCGCAGGGGCTACAGGGCCCGCACGGCCCACATGGGCCGCAAGGCGATGGACACGGTCCGCAGGGAGAGCAGCAAGGGTCGCACATTTTGAGACGTGTTTTTTAAATTTCTGCAAATGAAAGCGCATAGTCGTTGAGGTTTGGACTCTAAACCATGGTTATTGCCAATAAAATACTTACTTTTTAACTTTTTAAAGAAAATAAGTTCACTTGAAATTTAGATACAGCTAAAAGGGCTGAAAATTTAGAAATGAATGAAAAATTTTTGATAGAACTTTTTGAAATTTAATTTATTTTGCCATGTCTACGTGTACTAAATGTACAGAGTGTTTTCAGCACGAGGTGGTGGTGGTGGTGAGGAGTTCTAAGGGATACTAGATTAAATGAATTCTGGTCGATGAAACTTTGAGTTCGTGGAGCAAGGGCGCGCTAATCGCTGAAATATGTACAGTGACACTTTTAACGGATGGGCTCGTGTGCAGCCGTCCAGCGGGTTCGAAGCATTGATTTAATGTCTTAAAAACTGCAGAAAATGTCTGCTGAATGCCTTATCTTTAGGCACAAAGAGCTCTTAAGATTTGTTCATAATTAGCGTTTTAGACTCTTCAGTATTGTATTGGCTTATTATTTATATCCTGAACGGGGTATATTAAGTTTGCAACGATGTTTGCAATATCCAGAAGGAAATGTCGGAGAAAAAAGCTCACAGAAATTGTAATTGAATTCCGCTGGTAAACGATATTTCATGTTGAAGACCCTATAAAGTATATACCTATATAAATGATCAGCATTACGAGCTGAGGCGAGTTAGCCAGGTTCGTCCTCCAATCTGTATACCTCATACGCGAACTGGTCACTCCGTTTTTGAGTTAATGATTTAAAATTTTGCACTTATTCTTTTCTCCCCAAGAACCTGGTCATTTGTTGGAACATCCGATGTTCTACAACCATAGCAAATATGTAGCGTCATACAAACGGACCGGTTATTATATTTTCGATGTAGCTGGAGTTAATATCTTTGAAGGTATACGATTAAGCATCCTTAAATGTTTTTCAAAGCTTCTTTAGCGAGGGGATCTGCTAGCTAATTTCCATTGTCGCCCCTAGGTCCACAGATTCATGCTAGTAGGATATTATTTTCAATGACAACCCAATTAAGCATTCCTATGCACTTCTGTAGCATTGTTGAATTGTTTTCCAGGGTCGAGATTGCCTCAAGTGCCCCTTGACTATCACTGAGAATGACAATTCATTTCCCTTGGTAGTTTATCTCTAGAATATTCTCTACCAAACCGCTTATAGCATAGATCTAAATTTTTGAAAATTCCTGGAAATCTACCTATGAGCACTGACAGTTTGGTAATTAGTTTAACTATACTAGTTCGAATTCCATCTGCCGTTTTCGAGTCGCCTGTATACCATTGCATTGCGCTTCTACGAAGTTACGCCTTAAGGTTGGTGTCATGCCATTCACCTTTATAGTCCAGGGAGGCATTTAATCCCTTAAATTCTCTAGGCAATGGCGTCTCCAGGAAATAGTGCCAACGGTAGTCTCATTGTAATTATATTTTGTTCCTAAGCGTTTATTAGCATGTTCTTAACATGTCCTTTTGACTGCAGACCTACAATCTTTACGTCATCCCTACAACCATATGGAGCGGAGTGAGGTCAATTTATTAAGAATACTGAAACAAAAATGTTATTACTAGAGAATGTCTAATTTCTTTCTATTCAGAACATTGAATAAATCTTAGGGAAGGAATCTGTTTCTTTCTCTCGAGTAGTGGAAAGTTACAGGCTTAAGTCCATTATTTTTTTGACAGAATTTGTGGAGTTAAAGTTTCTTTTATCTGTGGAAAATCGAATACGTATCTTTTCTTGGCTATTACTTCCACTACTAATCTGGTCCCCACTATTCTGTTACTATTCTGGCAGTAATAGCCAAGATAGGATAAGTAATTGGAACTCTCAATATACATATTTTATGTAGTGTTTGGGTTTAGTTTGGTAGATAAATCTTCGTTGATGCTTTACACGTTCCTAATAGACTTTCTTGGAAAAGCATGTATAAGAAGTCCGATTATGTAAAATATGGTGTTAGTGCTTCTTAGAATCGCAGGCTTTTCAAAGCAAACGGATTGTTGCCTGATACATATGTATACTTATAAGGTTATACTTTTGTTGAAGATCTGACTGCTTTTCTGAGCCGCTTCGTTTATGTGAAAACACTCGACTTTTACAATGCTTGGCGCGTGGTGCTAAGCTGCGAATTTATATTTTTTCTAAACGTCGAGGTTTCGAGGATGTCAAAGGCAAGATCGAGGTACTAAGCCATATAAGATTTGCATTGAAGGTTTACCCGCTTTCTGCCGAGTCTCTAGTCCTTGTTTTGACAAAACATTATCCCATGCGGTACTGTAGCGAGCCTTTCATGGGAATAAAAATGCATTAAGTACTGAAAAACTGAAAAATAATAATTTCGATTTTCATGTATCTGCACTCACAAATCTCATTAACAAGAAAAACACATAAGTCGAAATTACAGCTTTCTCTCCATTGCTCCAAAAATAAAAACTAAAGCCATTGTCTTTACGCTCTTGAGCTTATTCACCACACCAGCAAGCCTCCAGCCACAATGCGCTCCACCAAAGTGATCGTCATTGAGATCGCAACATCAATTCCAGCTTCTTAAATACAACTTCAAATACCGTTGGCTCAGTTCGTGTTCGGCGCCCGTTGGTTACAGTTTGTGGATTCGGAAAATAAAATACAGATTCTTGTGCAAGTGAAGTGAATGGCTGGAGAAGAGCTTGATTGAGGTTAGGTGATAAGCTAAAAATATAAAAAAAATCAACTTTTCTATGCAAAAGTGGGAATAAAAAGATAATTGTGGATAAATAATAATAAAATAAACGTGGAAAAGTAATATTTTATGACAAAGAATTGTGGAAACTGTGCAATTGAAGCGATCGAAAGTTAACGGGGTCAACCGGAAGTGACATCACGAGTCTTCGTATATAAGTGCAAGGCACTCAATTCTTAGTTTCGGTATTTTTGAAAGTATTTAAGAAGGTTTTCGATACTTTTGAAAGCAAAAAGTGATTTTTGAAAAAGTTTTGAAAGGAATAAAAAATATTTTTTGAAATCATAAAAGTTAATAAAAAAAATTTCTTGTGCTTTTAACGGTTTATTGTGTGACTTCGAATTGATTATTGTGTTTTAATATTAATTTTATAAAATTATGGAAAGTTTTTCCTAGCATCGTTGTTAAAAATATTTATTTTACTAACTTTTAAAAAAATATATTCCATCGTTTCCTCAATTGTGCTTCAAAAACTTTGGTTTTCTTTGCATTCGCTGGCGCAGCGAGCGAGTTTTTTGTGATAAAGCCATCTAGTTTGCTAATAAAAAGTTCATAATGTTATCAAGCGCACAAACTAAACGAAAGCCGAGAAACTAAAATTAAAATTCGGCGCTGTCCTCTTCTAGTCGCATCCGCTTGATTGCGTCGCTGGCTGTGTTAGAACTCGGAACTCGGACTTAAAGTGTCTTGAAATATTTTCGGCATTCTTATCAGCTGCTGTTCACCGCTATACATATGTACATATTCACAGTTACTATGAACAGCTGATGACACATATATTTATAGCATTTATTTACATACATACAAACACAGTGTGAGAGTGCCAGCCGGCCGCCGGGCCAGATAAGCGGCGCGCTTTATCAATCAAATAGCTTTTTAGTCTCATTTATTCTAAAAAAATTGTATTTATTTTTAATTACCGGAATTGCTGTAAGCCTCTTTGTAGTTTTGTCGCTTTGGGTCGCGTGCCAAAGTGGTGAAATAGTTTTTGTGTCTTTTGAGCTCCTTCGGCACCTTAGGCTAGGTCAGTGTTTGGCGCTGATAAGCTCGATTGGCTTATCAAAGAAGGTGGAAAAACTGTGTCAGTGGCGTGCATATTGAGTGTGACAATTAGATTTATGTCGTCATCTATGTTTATATACATACATATAATTCCCACGCTTATCGCGCGAAATGAAAAATGTTTTGAAAAAAATATGAATAAAAAAAGCTAACATTTTGTAATAATGTAATTTAAATTAACTGAAAAAAAAATAAAGATAAAGATTACAAATAAGATTACAAAGAATGGAAAATAAAATAATAAAACGTAATAATTTTAAAATCAACCTGTAGAAAACCGAACTAACAGCGCGGTTGTTATGGCAAAAATTCAGCTCTGCAGCTCTAATTACTTTCTCCAGCAGTATATTCAAGAAGTCGCACCATAACGAGTCGCCTTGTCTGAAACCTCATTTGGTATCCTCTTTTTGTCGATCTTCTTTTCACCAAGATTCGGCACATTATGAATATCTGGTGAGGTTTTTTTTTTTATTTTCATGGCCTGAAGCCACACCGATAAGGTTCGATCAATTTGTGGACGGTTTTGTTGAGGAGGGTTATTCCACGGTAGTTGGCGCGGATTGTGGTGTTTCCCTTTTCGTGGATTGGGCAGAGTACACTTAAATTCCAATCGTTGGGCATGCTTTCGTCCGACCATATTTTACAAAGAAGCTGATGCATGCTCCTTATCAGTTCTTCGCCGCCGTGTCTGAATAGCTCGGCCAGTCCAGGCAATCCATCGGCCCCTGCCGCTTTGTTGTTCTTCAGACGAAATTCTTTATGGTCGGGCAATGGAACGTCTGCTCCATCGTCAACGATTGGGTAATCGTGTTGACCATTGTAGACTATTCCTCATATTTTTGACATTAAACTTTAGTATATCCAATATTATTGCTTCAGTTACTTTTGCCAAGATATCTTACATTTGTATTAATTGATACACGTTTATATGGTATAAGACTAACGGGATGTTTGAAAATCTTATATTAGGTATATGAGAGATAAGGCTAGTATTGACCCGATTTTATATATTTTTGACAATCCAACATACTCCAAACAGAATATAATTATTCCTGAGTTTCACTAAGGTAACTCACATACCATCGCCAATATCTATCAAATAAAAGTATGAAATGAATATTTAAAAATATTTCCGGTAAAAACTTAGCACAAGGGTCTCCATAATTTGGTAACTGGGGGCTTGAACTGTTAAAGTCCGATTTTGGGAGTTTTTACACCTTGATAGCATGAATTTAAAGCACAACAAGAAAAAACGTTAACTTCGATTGCACCGAAGCTAATACATATACCCTTCATAGGTGCATTTCTTTTAGTATCTATGTGTTCAGTTTATACGGAAGATTATATTATCACTTTAAGCAGTTATCCATGTCAAATTTCGTGAATAGACCACGTCAAATGCAAAAGTTTTCCATACAAGCACTTGATTCCGATCGTTTGGTTTGTATGGCAGCTATATGCTATAGTTAACCGATCTGAACAATTTCTTCGGAAATTACGTAGTTGCCTTAGGAAATAACGTATACCAAATTTCGTGAATATATCTTGTCAAATGCAAAAGTTTTCCATACAAGCACTTGATTCCGATCGTTTGGTTTGTATGGCAGCTATACGTTATAGTTAACCGATCTGAACAATTTCTTCGGAAATTACGTAGTTGCCTTAGGAAATAACGTATACCTAATTTCGTGAATATATCTTGTCAAATGTGAAAGTTTTCCATACAAGAACTTCATTCCGATCGTTCAGTTTGTATGGCAGCTATATGTTATAGTGGTCCGATATCGGCAGTTCCAACAAATGAGCAGCTTCGTGAAGAGAAAATGACGTTTGCATAATTTCAAAACGATATCTTAAAAACTGAGGGACTAGTTCGTATATATACAGACGGACAGACAGACAGACGGAATGGCTAAATCGACTCAGCTCAACATACTGATCATTTATATAGGGTCTCCAACGCTTCCTTCTGGGCGTTACAAACTTAATATACCATATACATTATATATAAGTTCATACATATATTCGGGGTATAAAAATAGTGCTGAGTTTTGACCCAATATATTAATTGGTGCTTGATGTGTATACTGAAAAGGGTAAGAATCATATGGAAATTATACATAATTGTGCTGTATGGCAAGAAGGCGTGGTTGTGGTTCGATTTCACCCATTTTCGCCCTGAAACATAGGAATATTTACCAATTTTTTTTAGAATCGGTTGAGTAGTTCCGGAGATATGGGATTTCACCGAAAAGTGGGCGGTGCCACGCAAATCGTCCAAATTTGACATTCACGCCTATTACACCCCCAATTATCATCCCGCATATAAAAGTTTAATGTCTCTGACACATTTACTTATTGCTTTCACTCTTTTACTAGTTTAACAAAGTAACAAACCCGTTATATGGGAGTTGGGCGGAGTTAGAATCCGATTTCATCCATTTTCAAAGGGCCCACATTTTACAAATTTTCAAACCACAAGTGAATGTGATATGTAGAACCAATTAACAGCTTTGTATCTTAATTTGTTGCTTAGTTAAGGCAAATTTGGGTTTTCGATTGAAAGCGTTTTGTGAGCGTAGTAGTGACCCGATTAAGGGGGTACTCTCATGTGAACGCATACATTTTACCACTTTTTAGGAAAATTTTTTTATGCGACAACAAAATTTAATCATTTTAATTTTTTGATATATTTTTATTTGTATTTTGAAATGTACAAAAAATATTTTTTTCGTTTTTTACATTTTTAATATATATGTATATTTTTTTTTAAATCAAAGTAGTCCCCAACAAAAAAAAAGTAGTTCACTGGTCATGGTGATAGCGGCTGTTCATGTTGTCTGAAATAAAAAAATCTAATGGATTATTTTTCAGTAGTTCTGCGGCTGTCGTTCCTACCAAATATAATCAATTTCATTATAAAAAAAATGTCGAACTTCAAAAAGAAGTCACGAAAATCTAGTTTTTTTTCGTTAAAAATCGTTTAAAAAAACATGAAAATATTTTCGAAAATAAACAATTCTGGTAGCGACGATAACTATAAATGTTGGATACTTTTTTTTTAGGACCCTGACAGTTTTAGAAAATGATGATTCGAGAAAAATGCAGACTTGTCATGGCGCCTGGTAGACAGTCACTTACGACACGTCGGCGACTATGAGCTGTAACTTATCAAATACTATGAATTTCGGTTTGAATTTTTTTTTTGAATTTTGAAAAAAAAAACAAAATCGATTTTTCGAAGTGATAACATGAGAATACCCCCTTAAGCACATCGAAAGAACTAAGTTTATCTTTTAGAAGCGCAGCCGAATGCCGCCAGTGCAGAAAGGATTCGACGCGAAGCAATATATTTTTTGTCTCTACTATTAATACAATATATAGTGCCACACATATACCATATGTATGAAAGAGGTGCCTTTTTTGAATTTTGAGATTTTAAAATCGGAAACCAATAAAGAAAATTATAAAAAAATAAAAGAAATTTAAATAAATACAAATTAATTAACATGTGCATATTCAGTAGTAGCATATTATATGTATATCTAGATCTTATTGCAAAAAATCAAATAATCTTAAAAAAAAATAACTATATGTGTTTATAAAAAATTAACAAAGCCAAAAAAAAAAATAAATAAATAAATAAAAACTAATTATAAGAAATAATTGAACATTATTAAAGCAAATATTACTGAAGTGACTCATAAACTGATTAAAAACTAAAAAAAAAAACAAATAAATATCGATATTAAAAAATAAAAATATTCATACAATATTTATTGGTACATAAAGTGAAAAAAAATGCTATTTAACACGTTAAATACAAAAAACTGTATCTGTTATTTGACACATTTTATTAATACTGTAATATTTTCTATTATATATTTCTATATTTTTTTTTATATATATTTTTATTTTCTTTTTTATAATTTCCATCCACATAAACAAAATTTGATACAATTAAAGTGTCAATCCCAACAATGAAGTGCGACTATTTTTTAACTAAATTGTGAAATTGTGCTAACTTTTAAATTAAAATTTGTGTTTTGATGCGCTGAATTCACCATACATTTAGGTGAATCAGTCCGGCATCAGAGGTACTTCAAAACATGAAATTCCCATGGAATGTTATGTTGCGAAATCATCATTTAACTGGACTCACGGAAATTGGCTTCTGCATTGGTTTTGCTTTGACTCTACTGGCTACTCATTTACCAACTGCAAGAGCAGCGCAACCAAGTGATGGTGAGTATTGCTTTACAAGTTAGAGATATATTTTGGAATAATGTAGACCAAAATAATAACTCGAAAACCGTGATATTATGTCCGTTAAACTAATTAAAACCTTTAGATTGGTACAACTTCGAGTGCCATACTAACCTTTGGGTTGTATACGTATCCGAGTAGCAATCAACATTTCTCATTACGTAGAGTCCTTCGGTAGATTTACGTTTTCGAAATTGATATTCGTAGCTTTTTATGTGATTCCTGTGTTGCTAAAAACCTATCAAAGAAGCAATTATAGTGTACTGTAGAGCTTAACCAGAAACACTGTTCTACATAAGAGTTGGGATATGATCTCTTATGTGCTTTAAACCGGTACATCCAATAGATCTTTTCCATACCCAAACTTAGGTTTTGGTATTTCTTTCAATACAAAATGAAAGCCATTTTTTCTGAAACAAATTGCACTGCCGAGTGCCTTAAAAATCAAAATTAATATCAAAATTATTTTTCCGTCGATCATTATTTGACAATTATATAATATAATTACAAATATAAGGAGATCGTATAAAATTTTCAAGGCGATCGGTTAACCGTTTTGAAGAAGTGATAAGCATGCATGAACTTCTTTGTAGAATATGGTCAGACGAATCCACAAAAAGGGAAACCCCACAATCTGCGCCAGCTACTGCGGGATAAGCCTCTTCAATATAATATATTATAATGTTTTATCGAGCGTGCTATGTGAACGACTAAAGCCCAACGTCAACAAACTGATTGGACCTTCTCAATGTGGCTTTAGACCTGGACAATCAACAACTGACCAGATATTAACCATGCACCAAATTTTGGAAAAGATCCGTGAAAAGTGAATCGACACGCATCACCTCCTTCGTCGATTTCCAAGCACGAAAAAAGCTGTCTTTATGACGCTATGGCTGAATTTGGTATCCCCGCAAAAGTAATAAGGCTGTGTAAATTGACGTTGAGCAACACCAAAAGCTCCGTCAGGGTTGGGACGGACCTCTCCGAGCCGTTCGATACCAAGTGAAGCTTCAAACGGTTTACAGTATCAGAATTTTTTACGTCGAGGTACTTTGATTGAGAGTTCAGAACAATCTGAAGAGATTCGAAAGTTGCCATTTCATCCAGAAAAAAACAACAGTTTGGTCTGGTTTGTG
Source organism: Bactrocera tryoni (assembly GCF_016617805.1). Taxonomy (NCBI): domain Eukaryota; kingdom Metazoa; phylum Arthropoda; class Insecta; order Diptera; family Tephritidae; genus Bactrocera; species Bactrocera tryoni. The sequence goes on from NC_052500.1 coordinate 76,772,706, forward strand.
TGTGTGTAATCATAGGTTCATATTTCTTAAAAACTATGCCAGTGAGAACGTAACCCTCACCCCTATTTGATGCCTGAAATTGAAGCTCGTGATCTCGGCGACAAGGTTATGGTTTCAACATGACGGCGCCAGTTCCCACACATCTCATCAATCAATGGATTTATTGAGAGAACACTTCCGTGAACAAAAAACTTCACGCCTTGGGACGGTCGGTTGACTAGCTAGATCGTATGATATCGCACCGCTAGACTTTTCCCTGTGGGGATATATAAAGTCTAAAGTCTATGCGGACAATCCCGCTTTGATTAAGGCCATGGAGTAAAACATCATGCGTGTCATTTGCCGGTTAACAGTCGAAATGCTCGAACGAGTCATCGAAAAATGGACTCAAGGAATGGACCATCTGAGACGTAGCTGCGGCCAACATTTGAAAGACATAATCTTCAAAAAATATTTGTCAAAGAATGTTCCTGCGAATGATAAAAGTAGGGAACCTCGAAATGTGTCACCCTTTAATATGGTTTACGACCTTCATTATAAAAAGTTACCAAAATCGTGTTATCGAAATTCACAGTGTTCAATCGACCCAATTTTTTCGAACCAAAAATTAAGCAATTACTGTCTAATCATTTCTAGTAATGCTTATAATATTATAATATCCAAATCATTGTACACTACACTAGTTTATACATATTCATATACAGAGTTGCCTATGCGTCGGCTTCCAAGCCATTAAAAAGCGGCAGACTTTTATCATTCGCATACAGTCAAATCATTTGTGCTTAATTATCCAAACAGACAGCGCCACACTTATTCACTTATTCACATATATAGAATATTATTGGAAAATATCGGAAAAGGCATCGTCAAAGTGTTAAAATTGTGCGCAATGAAGCGATATGATTTTTAGTCTTCCTTTTTTTTCCATAAAACTGCATATCAGTCATAAAGTTTAATCATATGTGACGCCGGACATGCGACCAAGTATGTCAACTAGAAATGTCGCCCATCACTTTTGAGCATGACGTTGTCGTTGACTGCCGTTATGTTCCATTGCATGTGTACATAGTATAAAGTGGCTTCTGTCACACAGCATACTTCTTCGCTTCTTCTTCTCCTTCTACATAAAAATGAATTGCAGAAACCATTAGCAGCACTCTGCGCTCTCTCCTACTCCGCTCAATTCTAATAGGCGCAAAATTTCTTTGCAATTTGTAAATTTGCAAAAACAAAGGCAAATACGCATACTCCGCATTCTGATTGTTGTTTTATCGATCCGAATTGATTTGTCATTTCTTGACGTTTGTTCGTATTTGCTAATCACAGCTGTCAGTGTTCGTGGTTACTCGTAACTGCACTGATTTTTGTGTGTCAATGACCAATTGTCGTGGCATTGACGTCACTGACCGATCGGCGCAAGAGGCGCTGAAGGTCGTTAGCAGTGATCCATATTTGTTCTGAACTGACATGGATTTATCAAAGGCCTAACTGATTTAATTGATTGCTCTTGCTTGTTGTTTAGTTGACTAATACCTTGAGATCTTTAGACAGTCAGGCGACAACTCTGAGTTCTTTAAATTTGAAAATGCTATGGCGAGCGTTCTACTGCGAGATGTCAATAGATCGCTCTAGCAGTTACTGGTGATCGATTTTGATACATCCAAAACGTGATAAACTTAACCCAAACATATGGTAAAGAAATTGCGTTTCCACATTAGTCACCTTGTTTATGTGTTATATACTTTTGGTTGTGTGAATAAGCGGGAAGTATTGACTTTCTGCTTTGAGTCCAAGGGAATGCCTTGAATGGTTTCGTTCCTTCAAAGACAACGATTTTGATGTTAACGACCGTCCGCATGAAGGAAAGCCAAAATCCTTCGAAGATGGGGAATAGGATACGTTAACGACCGTCCGCATGAAGGAAAGCCAAAATCCTTCGAAGATGGGGAATAGGATACGTAACTTGATGAGGATCCGTGTCAAATACAAGAAGAGGTTGCTTCAGCATTGAAAGTCACTCAACAAGCCATTTCAAAGTGACTTCATGCGCTGGGAATGATTCAGAAACAAGGAACTTACGTTCTTTATGACCTCAATACCAAGAGTAGCACGAAAAAGTGATTTTGCTATATGACATGCTCGGCCTCAAGGGAAGTCCTACCCCACCCGCCATATTCCCCACATATTGCAACCTTGTTGTAGCGGCGGAATTCCGTTGTGTTGACAGTCCTTGGCCGATTAAAAAATCCATGCCCGCGCTGGTTACGTAGACCCGTCTGACGTGGGAACGGATTGCTCCCTTCGATGGCAGATAGTCGGGCTCAGAAGGAGTAAGCAAAAAGAGGTTTATTCTTGAATCTTGAGATCATTTTTACTGCAAAGTACCAAATTTTTCCTATAGCAAAAGGTCGTGACTAGCGATAAGCGTTACTTCGAATAATTCATTTATAATCATTTTCTTACAATAAAATTATTGTATTCTCATAAAAAAACAGCGAGAACTTAGTTGGGCGCCTAATATCTGTATATCTTCTTATTTACTGGCGTAGACACCGCTCACGCGGTTTTAGCCAAGTTTACAACTGCGCGTCAGTCGTTTCTCCTCTTTGCAATTTGGCGCCAATTCGAGATACCAAGTGCAGCCAGGTCCTTCGCCATCTGATCTCCCTCTGCTTCCCCTGGCGAGTACTGTTTCGAATACTTTCAGAGCTGGAGCCTTTTTATCCATTCGGACGGCATGACCTAACCAACGTAGCCACTGTCTCTTAATTCGCTGATTCAATGTCAATGTCGTCGTATATCTCGTACAGCCCATCGTTCCATCGACCGTTGCCAATGGATAAATCATCCGTAGAATTTTTTTCTCGAAAACTCCTAAGGCCGACTCATCAGATGTTGCAGGTCGGGAATAATGGGTGACTTACAGAGTTTGGCCTTTGTTTGTCTAGAATGGACTTTACTTTTCAATTGCTTACTCAGTCCGAAGTAGCACCTATTGGCAAGAGTTATTCTGCGTTGGATTTCGAAGCTGATGTTGTTGTTGATGTAAATGCTGGTTCCAAGATAGACAGAAATTATCTACAACTTCGAAGTTATGACCGTGGGAGCAAAGTCGCGAGTGCGACGACTGTTTGTTTCATGACAGGAGATATTTCGTCTTGCCCTCGTTTTCTACCAAACCCCATTTGCTTCGCTTCCTTATCTATTCTGGAGAAAGCAGAACTAACGGCGCGGTTGTTGAGGTTAACGATATCAATATCATCGGCTTACGCCAGCAGCTGTATACTCTTATAGAAGATGGTACCTTTTCTATTTAGGTTTGCAGCTCGAATTATTTTCTCCAAGAGTAGATTGAAGAAGTCGCACGAAAGGATTCGCCTTTTCTGAAACCTTGTTTGGTATCGAACGCCTCGGAGAGGTCCTTCTCTATGCTGACGGAGCTTTTGGTATTGCTCTACGTTAGTTTACACAGCCGTATTAGTTTTGCGGAGATATCACATTCCGACAAATCATAATAAAGGCAGCTGCTTTTCGTAGCCAAAATTGTGCGAAGATATGTTAGCAAGTATAAAAGTTATTGATACAAGGACTTCATTTTGATCGATCAGTTTGTGTGGCAGCACCTTGGTGAGAAAAAGATTTGTACAAAATTTTAGATCGATATCTAAAAAAAACTGATTAATATACAGACTGACAGACCGGCAGACATGACTAAATCCGCTCAGCTCGACACGCTGATCATTTATGTACCACAGTATCTTCTTTATGGGAACTCCGTAGTTTTATTCTTGCCATCTTCGTGGCAAACTGTTCAATGTTATTCAATTCTAGATAAGTTTTATTGAAATTCCTTGTTTATGATATACATATGTACATAGGTACTTATAATATATATTTCAAAATACAAATTTCCGTGGTTTTACGAGTTTATAACAATAAATAAGTACTCCAGGATGTATTTTTTTTCATGAGTAGTTGTTTCCGTCTAAATTGCAATAATAAATTTTGAAAATCTCTAAATTAGGAACTTTCGGGGGAACTAAAATCCCAAAATCCCGGCTGGAATTACGGATTCCATTTAATCGTCAAACTTCAATGAAATATTAAACTAATAGTTAATATAATCTCCGAAGGTAAAAAGTGGAGTAGTTATCACTTCTGGAAGTCCACAGATCATAGATTTTATGAGAAGCACCTCCAAATAAATTAAAAGTAGCAAAACTTCCTCTAATTCTAAGACAGCTTCTCAAACCTTTTACCGTCGAATAAACATACAATTTCTTAACAATACTTACCATATATTTTTCATTTTCCAGATGGCTTTGTGGATTTAATACGCGAGTTCGGTTTACCCGAACTGCCACCTGGTATCATTGGTGTACCAGGCATGTGTAGCGCCGAACGTAATCCTTATCAAGTATACAGCTCGCCAGCTTTTCGAATCTCCAAAGATGCTATGCTTACCATACAAACTGCGCAAGCATTCCCCGATGGCTTTCCCACGGACTTTTCAATTATTTTGGCTTTGCGCAGCAATCAAACGAATCCAACGAAGGCGCCCATTTTTACCATCTATTCGGACGAGAGTGAGGAGGTACTCTCGCTTAGTCTTGGCAAAGAGATTAGTCTTAGCTATGAGCAATTAGATGCGACTTTCAACCAACGTAACACCATTAATTTCGGGATTGGTATAAGTGATACGAATTGGCATCGCATTGGTGTGAGTGTGAAAGGCACGGCTGCAACTTTGGTGGTGGATTGTACCAAGCAGGTGACGCGTAGAGTGGAGCGTTCTCGTGGCAGCACCATTTCGACAAATGGCCTAATACTTACTGGCGCACAAATGACAAATGATCAGGGATTTTTCGCCGGTGATGTGCAATTGATGGCCATTGTGAATAGTCCGGAAGCGGGTTATGAAGTTTGTACACGTTATGCCACACCTTGTGTGCAACAAGGCGTTGTTACTGTAGAGAGGTATACAAGCGTTGGTGGAGGTGATGGTGGTGGTGGTGGAGGTGCCAGTTGGTCGTGGTCATCATCATCGAGCAGCAGCGGCAATGGGCGAGCAGGTGATGGGGTCGGTGATGGCGCCGGTTTGGGTGGGGCCACGCTCGGTCTTTTCGAAGGTAGGAGACAACTCAATGGCGGAGCAATAAATGGAGCTGTTAGTGGTGCCGGAAGTAATGCCGGTGGTGGAGCCCATGCAAGTGGTCCTAACTTTCAATACAGCAATTCACGTAGTTATAGCTCGGGACCTCTGGTAGATAGTGGCGATTTAATTGGAAACTTTCAAGTGAACGGAGGTGGACGAAGACAGGAACAAGGCGTAAATGGGATTAGCGGAAATGCTGTTGGGGTTGGTGAGGGTGGTAAAGCAAGTGCTGCTCTACCAAATTTCCCAGCAGAATTTGATAGCGTCGATTCAGATGATTATGCCATCGACCCAAATTTAGATCTGAACTTTGACAATTATGTTGATCTTACCACACCCTCTAACCAAGAAACTAATGACAACGAGGAAGCCAGAAAAGGTTTGGACTCTGATGGCAATGAATCCAACGTAAATTCTACAGAGCCTCACATCCCCGCGGTAAATCGAAATTTTGATGGGCGAAGAAATGGTGGCCCCAAACAGAATTCGTCAGATCCAAGCTATGTTGTGGGTGGTAGTAACACCATCTGTTATCCCGGTCCCAGAGGTTATACTGGCACCCCTGGACCACCGGGCGAACCAGGACCAAAAGGTGAAGCTGGTCGAGATGGTTTGGCGGGCACTCAGGGCATACAAGGACCGCCAGGACATGTGTTTGTAGTTCCTGTATGAGATTTTGATTCATACTACGAAAATGAAACTAAATGATTTACACTTTTTATTTATGGCAGACGACACAAGGTGGCAATGAGAAGGGACCGGATACACAGGCGGAGGCTCTGCGACAAATGATATCTCAACACATGGCAAGTAGTCGAAAACTCTGCGGTTGATTGCTCATATTGACAAACTTTTATTTCAGATGGCTTTGCGTGGACCAGAAGGTCCGATGGGTCTCACAGGAGTACCTGGTCCACCAGGTGTGCCTGGTCAACGTGGTGATAAGGGCGAACCTGGTGATGTTGGGGAACCGGTAATTAATTTTTTTGCTAATTTCCTGCTTTACATATTGACCTAACGTTTAGAATATATACCTTCGGCAGGGGTTACGAGGATTGCGAGGACCTAGTGGCCCACCGGGACGTGATGGACGACGTGGTCGTTCTGGAAGAGATGGAGAACGAGGGGCAGTTGGACCTCAGGGACCAAAAGGTGAAATCGGTCCAATGGGTACTATTGGTTTGCCGGGTGAAAAGGGTCATCGCGGTTTACCAGGCCTAACGGGTGAGAAAGGCCAGCAAGGTGTAGAAGGACATCCTGGCGAAGAAGGACCACCTGGCCTGCCTGGTTTACCTGGAGAGTTGGTGAGTTATTTGATAAATATTACATGGTTCTAAATTTACTTATGAATAAATTTCTGCAGGGCCCTCGCGGTTTCCCAGGACCACGTGGTTTTCCAGGACCTGCAGGCAATCCAGGATTACAAGGAGCAGAAGGCCAACAGGGAGCCAAAGGTGCTACTGGTTTAACAGGACCAGCAGGACCTCCAGGCCAAATAGGTCCAAATGGTCCTCCAGGAGCACCTGGCCCTCAAGGAAATCTTGGACCGCCCGGAATTGCTGGGCCACCTGGTAAGCCTGGACTTCCAGGTTTACCTGGGGCAGATGGTGCACCTGGTCATGCGGGCACACCCGGCGCCATTGGACCAAAAGGCGATCAAGGAATGCAAGGAGTACAAGGTCCTGTTGGATTTCCCGGACCTCGCGGACTTAAAGGTGACGATGGACAACGTGGTTCTCCTGGTGATAAAGGCGATAACGGCGATAGAGGGTTAGATGGTGAAAAAGGTGATGCTGGTTTGCCTGGTGAACGTGGCTCACCAGGTTCACCTGGTAGCCCAGGCCCAGAAGGTCCAGAGGGACCAAAAGGTTTTGAGGGTCCAAGAGGTGAAACTGGTTCACAGGGGTTACCAGGCGAAAAGGGCAAACAAGGACCACAAGGATTTCAAGGTTATCCTGGTCCATCTGGTGATAAGGGAGACAAAGGGGCAACGGGAACTTCCGGGCCGGCGGGTATAAAAGGCGAACGTGGTTTACAAGGGCAGTCGGGTGAACGTGGTGAAATGGGCCCTAGAGGTTTCCGAGGTTCAAGAGGAAGACGGGGTAACGACGGTAATCCCGGGCCGAAAGGTGACACAGGTCAACCTGGAGCACCAGGTCCTCAAGGTGAAAGTGGACCACAAGGGACAGAAGGCCCGCGTGGTTTCATTGGATTACCAGGTGCACCTGGCGCAGATGGAAAGAACGGTGTTATGGGTCCACCGGGAGAACGAGGACAGCCTGTATGTATACTGTATACAGATTTTAGATAAGATTAGTGCAATAACAAGTTTTTATTAAAGGGCGAAGCGGGAAAACCTGGACCACCAGGGGAACCAGGAGTTATTGGACCGCGTGGAGCACCCGGCGAACTAGGCCCTATTGGAGAGTCTGGAGCACCAGGTTTGCCAGGGTTACCAGGAGAAGCAGGCTTACCAGGTGAATCTGGCAAAGAAGGCCCCCCTGGTCCGATTGGTCCTATAGGAATTCCTGGACCCCAAGGAGCAACAGGCCTTCCGGGTTTCCCAGGTGAACGTGGTCATCAAGGTCAGCCTGGATTACCTGGTCTGAAAGGAGAACAAGGTTTACTAGGTTCTCCTGGGTATCCTGGTGATAAAGGTCAATCGGGGGAGCCTGGAAATACCGGTCCCCAAGGTCCTCCAGGAAACCCTGGTCCTCCAGGTAGTGCTGGTTCACCTGGAGCGAAAGGTGAACCTGGTGAAAAAGGACCGATTGGACCAGCTGGTAGAGATGGCTTGACTGGATTACGTGGCTTACCGGGCCCGCCGGGTCCTCAAGGTACGCCTGGTGAAGATGGTGATAAAGGCGAAACTGGACCACCTGGTGAGAAAGGTCTGAAAGGAAGTAGAGGCGAACCAGTAAGTAGAATTGAGTATTTATTCTCTCTAAATGTTTCAATAATGAAATGTTTTAGGGTCCAGTAGGTTCGACCGGAGCACAAGGACCACGTGGTGAATCTGGTCCACCTGGATCGCCGGGTGACAAGGGACCGCCAGGAGAGACTGGTCGAAGAGGTATTAAAGGTGAAGATGGAAAACCCGGCCTACCAGGACCTGTTGGTAAACCAGGTGTCCAAGGCCTACCAGGGCCAGCAGGCCTTAAAGGTGAGCGTGGGGATGATGGACTTATTGGTCCAGTAGGACCACCAGGTTTACCAGGAGAACAAGGCAGAAGGGGATTGAAAGGTTTGTACTTCAAATAAATTTTTAGTTTAGAAATACTATTTATATTTTTCCCGTAGGAGTACATGGACAACAGGGAAAACCTGGACCCCGCGGTCCTCAAGGTGCAACGGGTTCAGATGGACCACAAGGGCCTCCGGGTCCTGTGGGTCCAATTGGTAAAGCAGGGGAACCTGGATCAACAGGCCCTAAAGGAGAACAAGGTAAATCTGGACCAATCGGCCCACCTGGCCGGCAAGGTATACAAGGTCAAGAGGGACCAAAAGGTGCTGTTGGCCCACGTGGCTATCCAGGCGCGAGAGGTGAGCCCGGTTTGATGGGACCAAAAGGTGACGTGGGACCTGACGGTGAGGATGGAAAACCAGGCGAGCAGGGACCAATCGGAGATATGGGACCAGAAGGCAGAATAGGTGAGCCTGGCCCAACAGGGAAACAAGGTCCTGAAGGACCAGCTGGCTTACAAGGAAGCCCAGGACCAATTGGAGAAAAAGGTGATAAAGGAGATTTGGGGCCGCAAGGACCGCAAGGTATTTTAGGCCCACAGGGTTTGCCCGGATTGCAGGGTCAGCCGGGTACAAGAGGTTTACCGGGTGAAGTAGGTGAAACAGGATTGCCCGGACCAGAAGGTGTACCCGGAAAAGAAGGCAGTATTGGGGAGCAAGGACCAGCAGGACCCAAAGGTGATCGTGGTAGACGTGGGCCGAAAGGGCATCGTGGTGAGTTAGGAATGGTGGGATTGAAAGGTGATCAAGGTGATAAAGGTGATCGCGGCTTACGTGGCCCACATGGACCAGAGGGACGCAAAGGCGAACCAGGCCCTGTAGGAGCAATCGGACCTAAAGGCAATGATGGACCCCAAGGCCAACCTGGACTAATTGGTCCATCCGGACCCAAAGGAACTGAAGGAGCAGCTGGCAATAAAGGTGACACAGGCCCACCCGGACCGGCTGGACCACCAGGTGCACCAGCCGAAGCTCCACTCATACCACCAGAACTGCTTTTCCAAATGCAACAATACTCGGGTACAAAAGCGGAAACACGTCGACGTCGCGATATAGATATGCACGAGGATTTAGTGCCATTTGAAGAGGATGATGACTTCAATGAAATTATGGGTGTGCCTTCAGCGCCAGAACCAACAGGCGCCACACAAGACCATCACAAGAAATCAAAACGAAAACGTAAGAAGAAGCCAACACTACACGGCGAAACGGGTGCGGGCGGTAAACTGGTGGACATGTACAGCGCCATCTACAGCATGCGTTTAGAAATGGACCGCATGCGCAAACCGACCGGCACGCAAGACAACCCCGTGCGCACCTGCCGCGACCTACACTATGCACATCCACATTTCGAGAATGGCTGGTACTGGGTCGATCCGAACGCCGGCATGCCCGATGATGCGATCTATGTCTACTGCAACATGAGCGCCGGCGGCGAGACCTGCATACAACCGGATGCACATACAGCAGAAGCGCCGTTGGTGCCGCGACGTCAAGCCGGCCAACTGGATTGGTATTCCCGCCTAAATGGTGGCGAAAAAATCACCTACGACGGTGTGGGCTCCGTGCAGCTGACCTTCTTGCGCCTGCTAACTGAGGAGGCGCATCAGAACTTCACCTATATTTGCAGCAATTCGGTGGCATGGTACAGTGCAGCGGAGCAGGGTTATGCGCAGGCGCTGCGACTGCTTGGCGAAAACGACATGGAAATCGCACACGAGGGTACAGATCTTAAACCGGAAGTGCTGCGCGATGAGTGTCAGGTAATAGAGAATTGATTTCTTTGTGAAGTTTTTAAATCCTGTCTTTCTGATTTCTCTAGCAACCGAACCAGCATGGCGAGACGGTGCTGTTGGTACGCACCAAACGGCTCAATTATCTGCCACTGGTGGACTTCTATCCGCAGGACTTTGCACGTACGGATCAAGCATTTGGCTTCAAGGTGGGGCCAGCATGCTTCAAATGAGCCATCAAATAACAACAATAACACATATAACGTTATAAAGAGAGCGAGAGAGACACTGAACGAGCGAGCTGAGAGTTTTAAAAATATTTATCTAGTAAAAATATACCAACAACACATAGAGTTAATTACATCATAAGCATAGAAGTTTGAACTTAATCGACTGCCATAATTGTTTAAGAAATCTATAAGCATTCGAATTGTTGTAAGTTTATTTAGTTTTAAAGTTTCTAATTTGTTTATATCAACACTATTTTAAGCTGAGAGAGTCTTTTGTTGCTACTTAAGTTTTTTTTTACAAGAATTCAATTCAAACATAACTGTAAAAATTAAGTGAAATAAAAAATAATAACAATAAAATCAAGAATTTGCAGAAGTTGAGGTTAGGGTAGCTTAAAGGGATCGTTTTACTGGGCGGTGTAGTACAAGGAAGCCAGATTGTTTCCTGTTTAAACTGCTCAGGAAGTGTACTGTTAACATTACTGTAGTCATAGTTAATAAACGGGGACGGGGAAGTTCTAGTAACGTCATGGAAAACGCTCTAAGGGTCATTCATTGAAGGGCGATATCGGCTAACCTAGAAACAAATGCCAGTAAATCATATATGGTACTCTTTACAAGGAGGTACGAAATGGCATTATGTAAACTTCTGAGGCTCTGTTTGGTAGAGCTAACAATTATACCAAGTACTTGGGAGTAATTTAGAACGTCAGACTGAAGTGGAAACTAAAGTTGGTAGAGAAGGTAAAAAAGGCCAGTGGTGCTCCCTAGACGTGTAAGAAAAAGTTGTGGTCAATATGGGGACAAATAACTGGGAGTAATTTTGGTTTGCGAACTGATGTGGACACTGAATATGGAGGACAAAGTGAAAGAGGCCAGTGGTGCACTTTTAGCATATAAGAAGATGCTAGATCTACATGGAGCCTATAACTTAGCCTCAGCCATTAGTGTGGTGGACAGTTACCTCCAAATTTTATACCGGAAACCAAGTACCTGGGAGAGTGAAAGAAGCCGGTGATGTTATATTAGCATTAGAGAAGATGCTAGATCTACATGGAGCCTATCACTTGGCCTAATGTATTCGTGTTGCAGAGCGACAGTCAACCAATTTTGCTTTACTGTGCTTTAGTGTGATGGACAGCGGTCCAGAAAAATTTCATACAGAAAAACGTTGAAGCGAATAGAGTGGGTCGCCTTACTCTGCTTAATGAGTGAACTCAGAACCGCTCTAACCACTGCATTGCAGTGGAAAGCTCTGCAGCGAAACTAACTACAAGTCTGGCGGCGTTAGTTGAGTTTTCCGCATAACCTCATAAACTCAAGCATGATCGGAGAGAAAAATCACGTTGCAAGAGGCGCAGAAGCATGCGACCCACGAGCAAAATTTCAGCATGTACACGAATCAAAAATGGTTAATGATATGGGCGCCGGGATCTACTGCATAGAGCAAGATTTCAGGGGACACTTCAAGCTGTCTGAATACCGCAATTTCAGGCAGAAGGCCAGGAAAGCGGCAGAGATAACTAATAACACAGGAAATGACATTAAGAACATCAATATCTACCTAGCCAGGTGGCAATTAAAATATTAATTTCATATTGCATTGCGCCAGAGACCGTCCTTAGACGCAGGGAGACAGTAGATAATATGGCTGCCGGAAAGCGGCTGCACATATACAGGATTTTGGGCCACAGGAACATTCCAGGAAACGAAATTGTTTATGAGATAGCAAAAGGTGCCATCGGCTTGGCTACCGAACCAGTTTAGGAAATACGCAAGTCATTAGGAACGATACATAATGAAATTGACAAACGGATCAGGGTGATATGGAGTACTCCAAGGACATGCAGGATCGCCAAGATCATGTCTAAGAGTACGGAAGGAAAACACGCATGCTTTTTACTCAAACGATCTAGAAAAGACCGCAGTACGGTTGTTGGCTTAGTCAGAGTTCACAACTTACTGGCATCACAAGCGTGTCATATGGACATTGTTAACGATGATACAAAAAGAAAATGTGGGGAAGTAGACATGAAAGAGACGCTAGCATGTCTACTCGGCTTTGGTTCGGCATTATCTAGAACTAGGCTTAGACATACATATATGATACTCTATTAAACTACAATAAAAGGGTCAAAAACTTCAGTATTGAGTACTTCAGTACTTTGAGTCCGGCTGAAGTGTCGGATCAAATCAATGCGTTGATCAGTACCCTGAAAATGCTAGAAATTTTTTAAAATAAATTGACAGTGGAGAATAGACACACAAATCACTTTGGTAAAGTTCGTGACCGATCTAAAACCTCTGCCGTACTTTGGGTCCGGCACCCGGTTGCAATGCAATTCCACATTCAACTGACAAGTCAGTTCTTCCCGCATTTGGGTTTCAACCACAACCACCACGGTACTCCCCGAGGGACCAGCTCGCATGAGCAGGTTTGAGTTACCCTCAATGGGCTCATGCAACCCGTGGTACCAGAATTAAGTCCCGGTCAGACCTCGTAGCCGAAACTACTACCAGTTGAGCTTCCATACGGCTCTGGACTGGTGGCCAGGTAATATAGTCTATCTCAAACTCTTACCTAATCATGTTGCTACTTTATGGTCGTATGTGGTCGTTACAATCTCCACTCTTGCCGGCACAAACTTTTAGAGAGTTCAAAGCCATTAATTTGTTCTCAGAGGGCCTATCTCTTTCGTTAAGTGTATGTATGACTAATAATCACTTTTATTTGCACTAATTTTTGCTTTGGCACGTAAACTTCTGAAATTCTTTGGTTTTTAAGCGAAAAAAAATCCGATCTACCTTTGACCATTTTCATTGTTTTTTTATACATTATTTTCTCTCTTTTTTAAGACACATTTTTCGCATCACATTTCTCACTTATTCATTTTTCCAGCAATTCCTACAATCATTCGCAGAGCTTTTGTTTTTAATGCGCCCGCTCACCACTCGTCATCTGCTCGTCATACATGCTCGGCTGTGTGCTTGTCGTTTAGCGTTGCAAGGCAAAAGGATTAGTGCAACACTCTATGCATAAACACTTTAGCTGAATAGCACAGTGATAACTAGGCAGAACAAATGTTTGGGTTTTACTTTAATAACTGTGTTTTTCTCGCTTCCTTTTTTTCGTCTTTTTCGCTATTTTTCTTTTTTGTTTTTGTTCTTCTGCTTAGTTTACGGTTCTTCATTCAGCACGCTGGTCTTGTGTGCCTCGTGTGCCTCGTGTCCATAGTCAATGTTTCGCTAATGCATTTCTACTTCAGGGCATTAGTAACGGTTTACCCGAAAAATTCATATTTTTACATAAATCATAAAAAATGCACCCGCCCACACACACAGCCACAAATAGTCTCACTCATATTCGTTCATTAACCGCTTTTCTTTTAAGTTAATTTTTATACCTTGAACAGTTTTTGAGATATCGATTTGAGATTTGGCGCAGGTTCTTTTCTCTCCAAGAAATTGCACATTTTTCGAAATCGGACAACTATAGCATATAGCCGCCATACAAAATGATCCCTCCAAAGCAAGTCTTTGTATGGACAACTTTTTTATTTGACAAGATATCTTCACGAAATTTGACAAGGATTATAGTCTATAGTATTGCTACAAACTTCGAACAATTCGCTTAGATCAGACCACTATAGCATATAGCTGCCATACAAACTGAACGATCGGTAGCATGTGCTTGTATGGAAAACTTTTTCATTTGACTAGATATATTTACGAAATTTGGTACAGATTTTTGCCTTAGGTAATGCCACGATCTCCCAATATATTTTTCAGATCGGACTACCATAGCATATAGCTGCCATACAAACTGATCCTTCAAAATTAAGTTTTTGTATGGCAAACTTTTTTATTTGAAAATATATTTTCAAGAAATTATGCAAGGAATATTATCTAAGGCATCGCTATAATCTTCGAATATATGGCTCAGATCGGACCACTATAGCTTATAACAGTCAAACAACCTAATCGGACAAAATAAAATCTTTTATATTATAAAAAATGCACCTGTGCTGGGTATTATCGCTTCGGTGTAGTCGAAGTTAACATTTTTTCAACTTTTCCTTAATTTTCCTAATTTTTTTCATCATGCATTCCATCCATCCATCTTTCAGCTTCATTTGTATGCGCCTCTTTCACACCCAACACATTCACCAACGGGACATCACTTCATTTCATTTGGTTTCAAGTGAAAAAAAATTAAAAAATGCCTGAAAGAAATGTAAAATCACATTAAAAGGATTGTAATTCCAACGCCTAAACAAATACTAGAAAAAATGCTCAAAAAGTGCTAGTAATCTGCAAAGTAGCACATTTATGAAGAACGTCAATAACCAACGCTGGAAGCGCGTACTGTCGCGAGGTACATGTATATATGTATATTTACATATTTTTATTTATTCTATTGTAGCAAAATACTTTGAATTTTGGATGGAAAGTACTTTGGAAATTTTCATGAGTTTTTGGTAACCGATATTTAGTGTTAAGTTTCAGGGTGCCAAACTGGTTTCTCACTGGCAACTTCAAGTAGACATTGCCTCATTATTTTTATTTCATTTAAATAATAATTTAACTAAAACACATCACTTTGGATTTGAAGCAGTCGTATGATACTGATATTTCTGGATATTGTCTGAATATTCCACTATATTTCGATTCATTAATGAGGAGGTTAAATAATTTTTATCTATATAGCATATAAGTATATTCGACTTCTCATTATTGCAGATATTAGTTAGAGCAACTGTTGGCAATTGAATTTCACTATATAATTGACGAAAGCTTTAGCTGTTGGAAGTTCTCGGCAAAACTGTTAGACCTGATGATATATTTAGCATATTCAAGGAATTTTCGTCTGCACTAAAGCAAATTCTTTGAGAGATCGAACGATCTATGATTGAGTAATATTGAAGAAGCAAGAAGTATCAAGTAATGAAAAAATCCTGTGGAAGGTGATACTTGCACCCAACCCTTAGAAAAAGCTTCCTAACAATGTACTGCTATGACCAAAAAATATTGAGACTTTGCTCATAATTTTAAGATGCTTAATTTTTTATTCAAATTTATATCAACCCCCTAAAAGTAATCCCCCTTGGCCGCAATTCACTTGTGCTAAAGTTGTTTTTAATCCTCGAAATTCGGAGTGCACCACACCGAAGAAAACTGTCAACATACTACGAGTGTAACCTTGATTTTTGACCTGCTTTAACGTGGTTTTTTAGTTTCGGCTCACATTTGCCACGATATTCGTCTGTTTCCGGGTCGTAAGTATAGATTCAAGACTCATAGAGTGCAATAATACATTTTATGACATCTTGGTAGTCGGAAAGCATTGTTTCACAGAGGTCAAAGTGACGCTGTTTTTCGAAAAAAAATTTAGTGATTTTGCAATCGCGCTTTCATTTCTCTTAGCCCCAAAAAGATCTTTCAAACTGGTTCGCACTGATCCTTCCGATATTTCAACGATGCCAGTGAGATCTCTAACTGTTAGTTGTCGATTCTCAAGCACAAAATTCTTTATTTTATTGACGTGTTGATCATCAGTTGATGTTTATGGCCATCAGGGATGCGAATCGTCGTCAAACAAAAGGAGCTTTTAATCGACATAGCATTTTCAATACATGAAGGGCTTTTGATATGAGTCTAACATTGACACGCTTTATCTTTATACCCAAAATATTAATCAAAATGTGTTGTGTAAATCTATCAGAGATGTTGAGATTTTCTGCTACCTCTTCGATGTTAATATGACGATTTTTGAGGCACTGTTTCTTTAATTCGATGTCATCGCCGTTAACAGAGGTGGATGGACAACTCGGGGTAAGTTTTCGATGACTTCATGACCTTCATTTAATGCTTTGTGTCAATCAAAAACTTGTGTTTTTGATAACGTAGTCTCCCCAAAACATTTCTGCAATATTTTTAACGATTATACAGCCGTGATTCCATTGGAAATACAAAATTGAACACAAACTCGTGGTAAATGCTTTTTCCATAGTCTTCTTGCCTTCTAGCCAATATCAGATATCATGGAATTCATAACACGTGCACTGAGAAGGTGATGATGAAAGGTGGCCATAAACTCCTTGACCATGATGAAAACTGTAAAAAGCTTTTTAGCTGAAGTTCATTTCATTTCTGGAGTTCTTCAATATTTACTGCGTTCACTTCACACGAATAACACCATGTGAAGTCACACAAAATCCTTGAAATTTGAAACTGGGGACTACGTGTAATGTCACAATGTCACCACAAACAGCACCGTGCAATACTTTTGATTATATATTTTGACATTATGTATGATATTCCGCCTGATAAAAGTTGTGGTAGGCTCAAGGCGGTTTGTCGATTATGTATGACGGTCTTTTCGATTCATACTTGGAAGTTCTGGACATCACAACGCACAAACGTCTCTAGCTCAATTGGGATTATTCGAGGTAGGTAAACTAAATTATACTTCTTTTGGCAGAATAATCTCTTGACATCTTAAAATGATTTTTTTTCCAAAGCCTCTCATGATCTTACCTTTTATTATATATCGAA
This sequence comes from Bactrocera tryoni, assembly GCF_016617805.1. NCBI lineage: Eukaryota > Metazoa > Arthropoda > Insecta > Diptera > Tephritidae > Bactrocera > Bactrocera tryoni. The sequence continues at coordinate 76,789,622 of NC_052500.1, forward strand.
TATTATGTACCATATGTATTTTGAAATGAACGATAATATTATGTACCATATGCATTTTGAAATGAACGATATAAGTATATACAGTGTAGATATGGTATATACCACAAATATTAATATTAATTGTAACTAAAATAGACATTAAATTCCGCCACAGGCTTTCCTTCTACGGTCCAATGTGTGTAAATTGCATATTCACCTTCGGGCATCGGTAGCCATGTCAATTTATAGGTTCTTACGCGAAAGCGGTCAACTATTATGTCTCCCTTTGAGAAATAAAAAAAAGTATTAAAAATGGATTGATAATTAAATATAAACTAATATTAAATGTAAAATCATATTATATCATTTTTGGGTTTCACTTATTAATATGTTGTTATTTTTCATACCATCAAGTTTGCAACACGGTAAAATACACAAAAAACGTCGGAGACCCTATAGATTATATATAGAACGTGTGATCCAAGTAGAGTCACTTTTTTCAAAAGCCTGTATTTGACAAAGCACGCGTCAGTCGTGTCAAGATGTCATGTTATTTTTCTTCAGTATTGTTTGGCATTTCATCATGGAAAGACTTACGCCTGAACAACGTTTATAAAACCTTCAACTTTATTATGAAAATTCACATTCTATAAAGAATGTGTTTCGTGTGCTACGCTCAACTTATGGTAAACATAATCGTTATACTGAGTATACAATTCGCAATACCATCCCATCTTGAGACCAAGCAGTCATTATTGGATATTCGGCGGAATAGACCACGTTCATCACACAGTAAAGAAAATACAGCAGCCGTTGCTGTGAATGTACACGAAGACTACGGAGAGTCGATTTAGCGCCGATCGCAGTAACTCGGAGTGACGTAGAAAATACAGTCTGTGCAAGAACTGAAGCCTCTCGACCTTCTCAAGCGACATCGTTTCGCTCTATGGGCTCTTGAAAAGTTTTAAAGAGATCCAATGTTTTCGAACTAAATTTTCTTCACTATGAGGCCCATTTCTGCCTCAATGGATATGCAAACAAGAAAAATTGCCGCATTTGGGAAAAAAAGCAACCTGAAATGGTTTCTGCTGCATTTTAATTCAGAAATATTAACGGTTTAGTGTGGTTTGTGAGCCAGTGGAACCGTCCATCGATATTTCTTCAAACATGATGCCGGTGAGAATGTAACTGTCAATGGCGACCATTATCACGCCGTGATAGCCAACTATTTGATGTGATGTGTACTGAAGCTCGTTAGACTTTTTCATGTGGGAATATGCAAAGTATAAAGTCCGATTCAAGCCTTGGTGAAAAACATCACGGGTGTCAGTCGCCAGTTACCAGTCGAAATGCCCGAACGATAATATTTGCCAAAGAATGTTCTTTCGAATGATAATAAACATTCCACATTAAATTTTACGTTTCTGTGCTTTTTCTTTAAACAAGTAGAGAACTTCGAAATGTATAACCCTTTATATACTATATACGTTTGATCAGCTTGAAACGTTAACGTTTTTTTTTGTATTTTTTAACTTTTTTAGTTAAAATATTTTTTACCTATTACCTTGTTCTTTTAAATTACCTCATATGGACACGAGTGATTCAGGTTTGTAAAGTCTTCTATGATTCCAAACAAATAATCTGGAACTGGAAAATTTTTTCGTTTAGCAATGAATTTGCAAGCATCATAAGTTCGCTCTCCAAAATACAAGGAATAATCGGTAGACTTCTTCATAAAGCTGATGCGCATCTAGATGATCGCGGCGAACAAGATATAAAATATAATTAGGGGTTTCACATAGTCTCATAAGGTTATAAGGATCCGAAAACAAAGCGTTCAGAGTTGTATTTGCGTAAACTTATTTTAGTATGCAAGCCAACAACAAATTTTTTAAACTAGTATAAAAATGATTTTACGATGCTTTATGACACGTTGTGAGTACCCCAAATATTACATAACAGACACCACCCCTCTGCAGCTCCGTAAAGCTATCACTCACATTCACATCCGATATGGGTCGTGTCAGGATCACATGTAACGACGTCTCCGTAGTGTTCCTCGAAATCGGTTTTGTTATACATAACGGTATGCTGAGTAGTTTCTTATCGATAGCTTTGCAGCGAAGATAAGTCATTCTAACGCTGGCCGAAGAGCACTAAACAAAATTATTTTATTTCATTTTTTTAATAAAATGTTGTAAAGCGTCCTTACATTTGCATCATCCAAATTGTTATTATGCAAACATAAACCAACATTTTTGAAATATTACACATTTTCAATGCCTTGTCGCAGATTTAATACTAAATTAGACGATTACGCGTTAGCTCTTTCTAACCTCATTAAAAATAATATTCACTCAAATTGACTACGCACACACGTGTTTCAGATATTAATGCGACTATAATTAGCTAGGTAATCATAAATTACTAGATTTGCAATTGAAAATTGAGTTCTATTACAGTTGTTTGACCATGAGTATTATTTTCTATTCTTCCGACTTCTTTTATATTTTTCAATTTAAACCCAGAACACAGTACACTCGTGGCCACGCAAACCTTACCACTATACTTTCAAATTTATTTCTCGGACTTTTTCGTTCGTTCGGGATTTTCTTCAATTTGGTTTTTTTACGCTTTTAGTAAGCATAAGTAAACTTAATTATATTATCTAAATATAATTATGGTTTTTATTTTTTTACGTTCAATGAGTAAAACACAAATTAGCTTTTCTGTGCTTATACAAAAGCGGCCGATTTTTATTGTTTTTAAAGTAATACAGCGGCTAAACTTCGTCTTTCAATAAAAAAAAATTAAGAAAACATTAATTTCAACTAAAGTGTAAATGAAATTAAATTTAAAAAAATATAAAATATAATTTTTTCATCGGTTGTCAGTCTCTTACATTTCGAGCTCATTTTGTAAAGCTCACTAACTTTCGATTGATTTATATAGAGCTGAATGTGTTTTGTTCTTAATTTAAAAAATTTTTGATAAATAACATGACATTAACTTATTTCTAAATAAAAAATTTCTATACCGCAAAAAGTACCGCTATAAAGGTTGACAACCCTATACACTATACTTGAAAATTTTTTGTGGTAAGGTTTGCGTGGCCACGAGTGTAAATAATGTTTGCCACGAAGTTTGTGAAATTCGGTGATAGCTGCGAGCAAGTGTTTCTGATTAGTATACATTATTCAAAGAGGGACGAGAACGCGTTGCCGACGAACCACATCCTGGTTGGCCAGCAACCTCAACTGATGATCAACACGTCAATAAAATAAAGGAATTGGTGTTTGAGAATTGACGATTAATAGTAAGAGATCTTACTGGCAACGTTGAAATATTGGAAGGATCAGTGAAAACTATTTAGAAAGATCATTTAGGCCTGAGAAAAATTAAAGCACGTTTGGTTCCAAAATCACAAAGTTTTTTTTCGGAGAACTGCGTCGCATTAACGTCTGTGAAACAATGCTTGCCGACTAACAGGATGCCATGAAACGTATTATTACTGGCGAAGAGTCTGGGATCTATGATTACGATCCGGAAACAGACGATCACTCGGCCGAATATTGTGACAAAGGCGATTCGAAACCACATCAAAGCAGGTCAAAAATCAAAATTTTTGTTGACAGTTTTCTTCGCATATCAAGGTGTGGTGCACTTCGAATTTCTTCCGACCGACCAAACTGTCACCAAGGAATAATATTTGTGTGTTATGCGTCGTTCGCGCGAAGCTGTTCGTAACGAGGACGGAATTATGAGCCGACAACTTTTGGTGTTTGTACCACGATATTACACCGTCGCTTACTTCATTGGTTCTTCGTGAGGTTTTCACCAAATGTTCTCCCAATATTGTGCTGCAACTACCGCATTCGCCTGATTTACTCTACTTCACATGCAATGGACTACCTTTATTGTTGTTTGATTAACATTTAAAGAGCTAACGGTCTCATCGGATAAGTGGTTAGCTGGGTAAGTACCCTCGTTCTTGGTCTGAAAGATAAAGTATACTACATCGTACGCATCGTCATCATATCTTTGACTGATGCATATCAGATTTCTTACATAAGATAACTAGTCTAGCCGGAGTTATAAAGTGCAAGCATTAGTAGTGGTACTACCATCTGATCAATTTTGTCACTCACTTTAAAAAAACTAAATTTCCAGTATTTTAATAAAAATTGCCTTCAAAATAGGCTCCTTTGGAGCCAAAAACCTTTTGAGCTTACCATCATTTAATGCCAGTTTCCATACACTTGTTGCAAGCCTTGGTTGAGATGACCATTAGCGGATGGTTTCAATGGACTCAGTTTAAAAAACAAAAAAGTCATAGGAAGCTAAATCTGGTGGATGCAGTTGTTGAGCGAAGACTCGTTTTGTGTTTGGTCAAAAAGTCAATTACAGTCATACTAGAATGTGACGGTGGAGTATTGTAGTAAAAATACCATGCATTTTCTGCCCACAAATTCAGCCATTTACAATATCTTCAAGTAAGCGTCTCAAGGATGACCAATTAGTAATCTTTATTGCCCGTGTGATCCTTAGGAATGAATTTATGTTGAACCACACCACGATAATCAGAGAAAATAATAAGCCTCACTATGAATTTAAACCGACTTGGGCGTGTTTCCGGTTAATTTTTGAGCATCATTTGCTAGATTGTTGAATACTTTCGACGTCATATTCATAAAGCTCCATCTTGTTACCAGTAGAATGTAGGGTCCTCAGCTACATTTCAAGCATCTCCTTTGCTACCTCTACCCGACGTCGCTTTTACAAAAGAATCAGGCTTTTTGGTACAAGACACGCTTCATAGCCAAAAATACATTTTTCGGCTCTTGAAAAGTTCCTATAAGATCCGACGTTTTCGAGCCAAATTTTGTTTAGCGGTAAGGCTCATTTCTGGCTCGAAAGGTAACAAGTAAAAATTGTCACATTTGGGACGAAGAGCGACCTGAAGAGATTCAAGAGCTACCATTGCATCCAGAATAGAAAAACGGTTTGTGGGTCTTTGAAATCATGGATTCATATTTCTTCAAAAATGTTGCTGGTGAGAACGTAACCGTCATACGACCGTTCTCGCGTTATAATAACCGGCTATTTGATGCCTATAATTGTAGCTCGTGATCTCAACGGTATTTGATTACAACAAGACGGCGCCTTCTTCCCACACATCGCATCAATCAATGGATTTATTGAGAGAAAACTTCGGTGTTCATATAATTTAATGTTTTGGGTCGGCCGATTGGCCACCAATATCGTGTGATATCACACCGTTATACTTTTTTTCTGAAGGGATGTGTAAAGTCTAAAATCTATGTGGGCAATGCCGCTTCGATACAGGACTTTGGAGTAAAACAACATGCGTGTCATTCGCCGGTTAACAGTCGAAATGGTCGAAGGAGTCTTCGAAAATTGGACTCAACAGATGGACCATCTGAGACGTAGCTGCGGTCAACATTTTACAGAAATAATCTTCATAAAATAAATGCCAAAGAGAATGATAATAATCTTTCCCCATAAAAATGAAATTTCCGTGTTTTTCTTTAAAGAAAAAAGTAGGGAACCTCGAAAGGTTCGCTTTATAGTAGAATTATCGAAAATTACGAGAGAATTAGCATGACCAATAGTTGTGTTGTTTGAATAATTTGATTTTTTGTCAATTTTTTGCAAATATTTGTTGTCTCTAAAGGTCGCAAAAATTTTGTATTGTCTAAAAATACTAACACGCATAGTCAATAAAACCCTTCCACGGATTAAAAGCGTTTTGCAACAAAGCTACCAAAGCTTACTACCACCTACAAAAAAGTAAATAAGCGTAAATACTCGAAGAGCTAATCAAAATCAATAACACGTGACCGTAAATACAATAATCGATGGCACAGCTGATAACATAAAACAACTGGCATTATAAACAAATATAAAAATAACATCAAAGTTTACAGCTTTATAAAGCAGAGACCACGAGCACAGCACAGTTCGCTCTCAAAAGCTCTTGCGGCGTCGAATTCGGCCAATAGCCTGCGTCTGCGCGGCAAAAACTGGTCGAAAAATGGTGACGCTCTTCCAGCCAGCAGGCCAATCGACAGAAAAGAGGCGGAGCTTAGCTGGCAGCGCACCTGAGTGAGAGTATGAGAGCGCCATATATGTTGCGGCCAGCGCGCATGTGTGTGCGTGTGTGTGTGGTTGTGCGCTCGCCGCCGTTAGTCGCAGAAGGGTGGCTGGTCTAGCATTAAAATCCAGCGCTGAGTAGAAAAAAACGACTTTTTGACAATACAAATGCGACAAAGTAGCGGGATGAGTTGCTGAGGCGAGCGCGCACCACAAATGCCAGCAACAGCAGCAGCAGCAGCCGCAACAACAACAACGCGGCGGCGCATACCCTGATAAAGTCACGAGGACACATGAAATCAACACCCACAAAAGTCGCCATATCAACAGCAGCCGCAGCAGCAGCAGCACGAAGAGGCAACGTCGACGCGCAGCGCGTATAATGCAGGGCAAACAAAAACAAAAACAATAGCAAAGCTAGCGCGCTGTAGCTGTGCGTCCAAATGGCATGAGGTATTGGCTTTCTGTTGTATCGTAATTTGGTGTGTGCCTTCAAGTGCGCGCTAACACACAGGCACACACATGCACTTATGTAGGTATGGGTGTACATATGCATGTATATATACATATGTATGTATGTATATGTATATGTAATTCTGTGTGTTTTTGCGTTTGTGTGTGTGTGTGCTTATGTTGGCATTGTTGCTTTACTGCTATTATCCTGGCACACAATGTGTCCTTACGCACCTACACGAGTGTCTACAGCATCCTCGTGTGTGTGGCTTTGTTGCTGCGCCTGCCTGCTGCCTTGGCGGCCATGTGTGACTTTGCACTCTGACTGGTTAATATAACCGCAGGATTGTATTACGCCGTCATGTAGCCACTTACACGGACACCATTGCTCCCACTGCTTATGGCGCGGCACTTGATAACTGAATGGGTGTACGGTAGTTATTGTTGTTGTTCAAGTATGTGATATGAGTATGTACATATGTGAGAAATGTATGTATGCATATACTTACATATGTATGTACATATGTACATACTATACATAATTAGCTGCTTATTTAGTAGTGTGACCCGGAAGCTTGTTATACTTAGAAGAGAAGACACTTTTATCTATGTGCACATACACAAAAATACATATCTACTTCTAGCTGCACCCTCTTTCAATGCAAGTATCGCGGTTTATCGCCAGTGTTTTCATAAAAAATCCACACAGTAACGGATTACTTTTCTATTAGGCAATTTAGGCAAGTTTTTGACATTTAATTAGTACATTTGTAGCCACTGTTCGTTGCGATCTCACCCGAGTTACAGAACATATTGAAAACTTTGATCCCAGTAGGCAAATTTATATATACCAAGAAAAAAATTGACTTCGGCTACACCCAAGATATAATACCCTTCACAAATAAGCAAGTTTTCCTTACAAAAATTTGATTTTAAACGCTCAGTTTGTATGGCAGCTATATGCTAACGTGATTCGATCTGAAAAATATGTGCGAAACTTCTAGCGTTGCTTTGAAAAATAATCCATACCAAATTTCGTGAAGATATCTTGTAAAATAAAAAAGTTTTCCACACAAGGGCTTGAGTTTGATTGAACAATTTTTATGGCAGCTATAAGCTAAAGTCGACCGATCTGAATAATTTAATGCGCAAGTCAGGTAAGGTTAGAAAGGTCTAACAGTTCTAACAGTGATCTCACTGGAACAACTTATAGCCGTTTGTTGTGGTGCCTGGAACTACCATAAAATTGATCCTAAATACCGTCATAACACAACGAGGCTCTTTATGCCGTTTAAAAATTCGTTGAGTTCAGTTTCGGCTACCATGCTCCTGGTTCACGGAAAGTACACTGCCGAGATAGTTCAACATCAGTCTGGCAAGTTCAGTGCCTTGATTTTTCCACCTCACATTCTTCCATACAGTTTGGTAGCTTACGTCCGACTGAATGTTTCACTTTATTCCATGGGCGTCTACTGGACGGTGTCCAATAAGAATTTTTACGATTGGTGAAGGTAATCTTTGCAGAACAAGCAGTTCAGTCGAACTTCTGCGTACTACTCTTGCAGTCGCGCAGAGGCTGGCCATCAACCGATACCTTGTAAGCGCAGGCGAAGTTCATGGGTGCAGTGCTAGAACCCGAGCTGACAATGGCATCCAACTCGTTTCCATTTCGATGCTAGCACTCATCAGCTGTGACAGTTTCGAACGATTTCGCAATGGCTAGACGGTCAGTGAGGTTAGACACTACTTGACTTACCTTGAGGATTCTGTTTGAAAGCTAAACCGAAGTCAGTAATTCGGGAAATTGATTACAACCAAAAACATGAAGGAAAGCCTTTGACTACTGTAAATTATCATTGAACAGCAATGAGCTTCTGAAACCATTAGGCTAACATTACATAACAGTTTAAGATATTAGAGGACATTTTCTAAGAGTTTCTTTCTTCAATAAACACCGTAGTTTCGATTATAACTTTACAGCTCCTGCTCACCTTGCCACGTTATTCTGCCTATTGATCGTCTGTTTCCGGGTCGTAAGCACAGATCCAAGACTCATCGCCAGTAATAATACGTTTCATATTACAGTCGTTTATTTTTATGTGGAAGTATCGACACGACGATCCATGGAGAAAATTTTGACGCCGGCATATGGAATCCGTTATTGTAGTATTTTCCTGGTTAAACTGAAACATGTTAACAATAATGTTAACTATGACTTTGATGACTGAAAACATACTCAAAAAATTATCATTTGCAAATAGGTACTATATACAGGGTTTGTCCGGAAAGTAATAGAACTGAGTCGGTTTGAAAAGATTTATTGACCTAATCGGTACAATTCTTTAAAAACTTTCAGAATAGGCTCCTTATGCGTCGATGCAGCTTGATTTCCAATCCAATTCCAGCTTGATTTCCAATCATTGAAGGCGTCACGGGAGGCATTCTCCGGAATAGCCTTGAGAGCCGAGGTGCATGCTGCTTGGATTCAATCTGACGTCTCACAATGATTATCTTTCATCGTCCTTTTCAGGCAAGGAAACAAAAAAGTCCGGGGGGCCACATTTGGGCTATAGCTATAGCGCGGCTGCGGAAGTGTTGAAATACCGGCTTTGGTTAGCTAGCCGTTCACAGGAAAGGTGATGTGAGCCGGGCCGTTGTCGTGGTGCAACTTCCAGTCGGCTGCGATGTCTTGTCGGACCCTATTGACCCTTCGTTTGAGTCTCTTCCACGTAAAACTTGGCGTTGACGGTTTGTCCAGGAGAAACGAATGCATGGTGGGCGATGCCTCAAAAAAGACAATGAGCATCGTTTTCACTTTGTATTTGCTCATTCTTGCGGTCTTCATCAGCGACTTCTTCGCGACCCTCCCAAAAGGCCTGGTGCCACCGAAACACACCAATTCTTGCTAAAACAACATCTGGGTAAGCCTGCTTGATCATAGCAAACGTCTCTGTCGCAGATATACCGAGTTTCTGCTCTAAGGAACGGTTTGCACCACTCACAGAAACACGTCGCACGAAAATGTTTGTCCTGATTCTCCAGGTGTTCGAAGACAACTGACCAGCCGCTCGTTCGTTAGCTAGGGACGCCCTCTACCGAATCCAGTCGATGCGCGCACGCTCCGAAGTACATTTGCGGCAGAAGAAAGTCCTTTACGGACAAACCCTGTACCTCCGAAACGATTTTTTATATAATTTTGCGATTTCAAATACAAGAGAGCCTAAAATAAATAATAGAACTTTATTGGGGCCACGTGGAAAATATTCCATGTACATCAATCAAATCAAATAGAATTTGAGTTTTGGTTATAAAATGGTTATATGTATATCTGACAGCGATATTAATTTTTTTTTGATAATACGTTGTTTTGCATTTCTGCTGACAATATGTACATATTTATATCTAAACATCTCGTTAACATCACACTCCAAATGACTTACTGCCCAACAGGCGCGCTTAGACGCCAGCTAATCAACGTTAATATAATTTCCGTAGTAAATAAGGATCAACACGATAATAAGTGTGTCGGTATTAGTATAAAACCTTGTGCTTACATATACTCATATAACTCATATATATGTATATACTTATATATAATACTCATGCAAAGTTTGCGCTTTAAGACTCCTCCCCAAGCTGCCGGACACAACCAACCGTTTGTAGTTAATTTTAAACTGGTGCAACTTTCGTCTATGTGGTTGTTAGGTATCGGGCAAACCAATACACCAAAATATCACAAAAGTCATTTCAATTTAGTTACGAGTCAGTAAATCAACCCCTATCAACATGCCGCATACCAAGCGTTGGCAGTTTGTGTGAACGCGTGTATAGGTGTGAGTATAAGTGAGTAGTACTTTTACTACTTTCGCTGCGAGAGACTGTTTCGCACGGTTACAGTGGAGTAAGCGGAGAAATTATGTTCATAAAAAATTTCAGGTATGTTAGTGGAGGCAAATTTTTGATCTTAGCAAATATTTTTAAGCTAATTTGAAATTTAGTGTGCACTAAGAAAATGTTATAGTCAAGCGTAGATTACAATTCGGCTCATTCGCATGGGTTTTCTGTGGTGGATGTCCTAAAGTGCGAAGAGCCTTCTTTTGAGCGGCTTGAATAGCTTTAAAATCTGAACCAGCTGAGCTCACCCAGTTTAAATTTCATACGACGAGATCGGTCTGAGATGGAAGCAGGAGTCACGTGCAGAGGATGGAGTCATGTGTAGAAGTTCACACAAGTGAGGAAAGTTCTCTGAGCGCCATTCACTTTGGAGTGGCCAGAAATGATTCTTTTACATATAGCTCAAGCAGTTCAAGACTTCTGGTCTTAGATCAAGTATTCTCTGGGTAGCCAAAGAACACATGTTTAAAGGCGAGCTAAAATGAGAAGGCGAACCATCCCTCTTTAGGGTTGTGCGGGTTTGGGATACGCCACGTAAAGAACATCATCAACATTTTGCTGTTGTAAACTCGGCTATAACCGCATAGGTGATGTCTATACCAATAAAGAAGAAGAAGGTCAGTATAAGTAGTGCCTTATATATGAGCTGATTGTCCTTTAACTGATGAGAGATCTTGACTTTAAGACTCAGTACAGCTGCGTTATTTTGATTTTCACGTAGCCTCATCAAATGAAACTCTCAGATATCTTGCGCTTGGGATTGTAGATACCGACCATATAAGGCCACTTGTTGATATTTGTGCCTGAGGGTGTCCACTACTTGTTTGGACTTTTCAGTATTAGTGGAAATGTTCCATTTGGAGAGCCACTGTTCTAGAGCGGTCAATTACGTTTGCAGTTTTCTGTGGGCGGAAGTAGAATTACTACTCAGTCAGAGTTAATCACTGGGAGGTAAGCTGTGTACAGAATGTACAGCATACCAGCGTGTAAGGGTCTCATCTCCCACTCAGCATTACGACATATAACGTCCGATTATGCAAATATGACTCTAGCAGCGGATAGTAAGGCATATGTATATTGTTTTTTCTCTAACTTACATAATAGACTCAGGTGCCAAACCCTGTCAAATACTTGAGGGAAGGAAAACTGTCGAACAGTATTTGGAAATTTCATGGCTTTGGTTAGAAAGTTTTCTACTTGGAGCAGTGCTCAATTCTGCTCTGAAAATTTCTGAGGCCAAATTTGTGATGCGGAATAAATTGTTGCTCCTCCAGCAAAGACAAACGTCTGCGGAAAAATATTTTATTAAATACTTTCGAAGTAAAAGGCTAGACGTTCATGTTGATTAGATTTCCTAATGGCATTGAAAGGCTAATTTATTATTTTTGCCATAACCTGGCGATTTTTTGTTAGATCTCCTCCTGTATTTCTACAGCAACTATTTCAACGATTGGTAGCTCTAACTGACAAGGAACGTCTAAAAATGTGCTGACTTCTAGCATTGCAGAAGATTCCTTTTGAAGGTATGTGGCAAACTCATCGACATTTTCTGTATTACGTCGGCAGCAGAAATCTCTACTGTTTATAATTGGTTGTTATCTGGAAACAGTCTCTTTCTCTTGTACTTCCAAATATGGTTTTCCGGATCTTCTGGTTTGGCAGCAACCAGATATGCCTCTAGGTACTTTTTGCGCAGTTTCCGGAGAATCTCCTGCAGCTTTTTTGTAGCACGATTCAGTCATGTTCTGGTTTACGGATAGAAGACAAAGCGTTTCGGACTTGCTGTGCATGCCAAAGACGTTTCTTCTCTATCAGCTTTCTCATTACTTTATTGAACTAGAGCTGATTGCAAAGTTTTTGGTTATTTTTTGTGGAGCTAGCAACAGACATGTTCATGTGGGTAACATGTATATTTCCTCTCTGGTTTGGACTTCCGCAGCATAGTCAACTTCTGCCTCAGAGCAAATGGTCATGTTAGGGTCCATTTAGCCATTCTCAGTATTTTAAAATCCTTGTCACTTAGCCAAGATCGCTTGTGAGTTTGTTCATTGTCAGAACCCACAGAAAATATACTAAAATTAGAACGCTACAGAGAAGATTAGCATCAATCAATAAATAAGTAATATTAATAGAATTTATCCATACGTAAGGGACTATTTGTTGCTAGTGAAATAAATTTTTTCAGAAAATTATTATAGTTTATATTCTTAAATTAGGTGTGAGACTTTGCTAAAATGTTCCTAAATGTAGGCAACGATTGGAAATTAAGAAATTCATATTTTAGATTTTTCTTAGTTACAAATAAAAAAAAGCATTCTTCCAAGGTAAAATCCTATAAGATTGGCTGAGATACTGATTTATTATGAAACGGATGCCAACAGATCAATATATGTACAAAAGAGAGTCCTTTGCCAACTGTAAAAAGCTTTATGAGAGAAAGAGAGTGTGTCAATGTGTAAGACCAACCGTGGAACCAATAACGCTCTACCGAAAGCTACAGTGCTAGTCTGTATGTATGTATCTATCCTGTAACAGCTTTTATCCTACTTGACATTTTGTGGTGAATCCACGAAAGCCACAAGACAGATATTAAGGCCAACCGGCTGAGCTGAGGCGACGGCGGATTGGATGAGTTAGAAGCTATGCAGCCAAGCAGTCAACCAAAGATGGTGAATGACATATGCATATATACGCACTTGTATATAACAGAAGTGTGTGTTAGAGTAAATGTGTGAATGTATTGATGCAATGAAGGTATGCCTTGGCCCACAGTGCGGCTGCAGGAAGTCTCTTTCGTGCATTGTAAGCGCATCAGCGCTGGTCTTTAGAGTAAAAAGGGCGTTTTCCGGTTGGACAAGCGAGGCTGACGCGAGCAGCCACTAGCAAGAGTGCGCGTGTGTGTCGGTCTGTATGTGAGTGGGGTTGCTGAATGCCACAACGCGACGCAGGGATGAAGTGGCACAAAATATTATAGCTTTTTGCAGTTTAAGAATTCTTTTTTTTTTGCATTTACTCACCGCTCGTCGCCGCAGTTACCACATAAATTCAAGAGGCAAAGCAATAAGCGGCGAATAAAGGTCGAAAAGCAAGCAGCAAGCCGCGCAACTTCTTGATATCCTTGCTGGCGCTGCTGATGCTGCATATGCTTGAGTGTATATGTGTGTGGCTGGTGGCTGCAGCCAGCATTGGTTGTTGGCCGTCGCAGCAGCAGCAGTTACAGTGGCAGCATCAAAAGTCAGCGTGGTGGCTTGGTAGGCAAATGGTGGCACTTGTGTGCACGGCGGCGGATGGGTGTGAGCGGTTTGGCTTTTATATGCCACCCCCGAAACGCTTTGCTCTCCATTAGTTGGCTCTTGCCAGCAAACTTTGTGTTGCGCAAAGTCGACCAGCCTATGCTGTCCACCAGCTCGCCGCCATCGTCGTCGCTACTACTACTGCAATCGGCTCTGCAGCCAGCCAGTCAGAGTCAAATTGACTGCGATAAGGATGCTTGAAGCTTCACTTTTATAATTGGCGGCAACTGGCACTCTATTGCAATTCGCAATTCGAAACGTTCACAACGTCAAACGCGCGCGACACGCGACGACATTAAACTTAACAAACAGTTTACGGTAAAATGTTGTGCAAGTATTTTTTGAATTGAATGAAAAAAATGGTTTTTAATGAAACAAAAAATATAGAAAAAATAGAAATTAAGTAATAACAGTGAGTTAGAAATTGAGAAATGTCATGCGTGAAAATATTTTAAAATTCTAACGCAATTAACTGTGCTAACGAACAGTGTGTGTAATTGCCGTAATTGACTACCAAATTTGCTGGAAACTTTAATTCGTCAGAATTTTTGCACACAATCTCAGCACGCTGGATACGTTGGGGTTTAAATACTTCCATCAACGGAAAATGGGCACAGGTAACTCAGCCACGGTTGCGCTAGCAAAAAAATTAGTGCTTAACATCGCCGACGGTTCTTTGTTTATGCTTTAAATATAGAAAAAGACACAAAAAATATGAACAAAAAATTTTCTGGAAATTTTACATATTCTCAATGACTTTATAATATATTACTAAATACGTCAAAAATGAAAAATGAATAAAAATTCTAGAAAATTTTATAAATTTTTAAACTGAAAGTTGGTCTAATAGTGTTCAAATAAACCGAACTTTTTTGGAAAAAAAAATTATGATTTTTTTTTAATTTAGCTTACTTCTTGTATGTTTTCCGTAAGCGTCGTCCAAAGGCAATAATATCCGTTTAGTTTTAAAATGCAGATACATAGATATGAACTGAATTTTCGCTCACAGCTTGTTAGAATCATTATTTGCTACTAATTGACTATATACACTCGCAAAGTATACCCTATTTTAAATCATAAAATCGGAAAAAAATTGTTTTTCTACTACTTAAACTTCCTATCACTTTTTGCGTCAATATAACCCTTTATTTAACTTAGTGTAGTAAATCGTTGCCTACATTTAGGCAAATTTAGCGAAGTCACACACCTCTTCTTTAATTTTTAATGTTTTGGTTGGGCATAATTTAAACTATTTCCTATTAATAGATTAAATCGAATGCTTTCCGTACGTGTCGTCCAAAGGCAATAATATCTGTTTAGTTATACTATGCAAATATCAAGATAAGAACTGATTTTTCCCCCGCAGCTCATTCGATTATTATTTGCTAGTAACAGTTAACTTATATACTCACATAGTATACCATTTTTTATATTACAAATCAAAAAGAAATATTGCTTTTCTACTACTCAAACTTCCTATCACCTAATCCCTCAATATCACGCTCAATCTAACGTAAAGTAGCAAAACGTTGCCTACATTTAGGCAAATTTAGTAAGGCAACACACCTATTCAATAATTTTTAGTGTTTTGTTTAGGCATAATATAAACTATATAACTACTAATTTTTAAGTATTAGGTAAAATCGATTGGAACATCTGTTTTATATGGGTTTTTTATAATAAAGAAATAATTCAAAATTTTCAATTTGGTTGCTGCTAAATAAAAGATTCAAAAAATTTAATTGAAAATTCCACATTTCCACTGGTTTTTAAATTCACAACCTACCACAAATCACTAGGAATATGATAACCGCGTATTGTCGACAAGTTTAATGAACTAAATTATCATTTCAGATGCCAAGTTTCTGCTGAAAGCAGTTACAACACATATTAAAAAACAGTGCAAACTGTTTTTGAAAATACTAACTTAGGTTAGGATCAAATAGCACCACTTCTCTGAATGAAGGGACACTTAAACTTTCAAATATCAATTTCTGCACTGAATCTTCTCTCATAGCCTGTTTAAAAAATTAATTAGTCCTTATAATTAATTGGCTGTAGGATATACTTAATGCTATCGGTTATAAAATTGATAATAACTGTGGCTGTTCTGCTATTCTGACTTCCCATCGCTTAATGTTTCAACTGGCTAGAGAGAATACTTATTGCAGTAGGTTATAAAATCGAAAAAAACTGTTGTTTTTCGCTTAATAATTAAATATCACTTCCAATCTAACTGAAAGTAGCAAAATGTTGCCTACATTTAGGAAAATTTAGCAAAGTCGCCCACCTATTATCTGATAAACAATGTTTTCATTAGCCATAATAGAAACTACTTCCAATTGAAAGGCTAATGTTCAGTAAAAATAATTTAATAAGTTCGCAATGATTACCAATAAAATAAAAATTTTAGCAAACAAGTAAGGAAGGGAAAAAAGAAATAATGTAACAGCATATTTTATAACTTCCCAATTTGAAAAAAATCAAAAATGGTAGCAATTTTTCAGCTTTTGGTAAAACTTTATACTAAAATATATGCGAAAGAATGAAATATTCGTTTTTCAACGAAGTTACAAATGGATCACAATCGAATTTAGAATAATATTAATTTATATTTTGGATTTTAAAGAGATTTATATTAAAAGCAAGCATATTAAATCAAATGATCGTTATATTAAGGGTTATGGCTTGGACCGAGCCTATCTGCCTCCAACTAATCCGTTCGCACGACAGTTTGCGTAGCCGGAATGGACCCGAATTTTATTATCCGGTCAAAGGCTGTCAACTCAGCAGAATTCTGCCGCTACTAAAATATATTTGGCTAGTGGTTAAGAAACTACTTCGTTTCGTTAAAATATCACTTATCATATTACCTGTTCAAGAGAAAAATTAAATTACTATATTGGGCATATAGTTGCTCAGAGTAGTATTGAGCCGATTTTCTACATTTTTGTATCTGTTACCAGACAAGAATTTTTCTGAAATTCAGTAAGAGTATATAAAGTCAACTAGATGTTGATGAAAATATATTTGGTATCTGGGGGCTCGGTGAAGTATTGTCCCTTTTCGGCATAAAGACAGAAGATAATCTTGGAAATCGCAATGCGATATGAAATCAACCGATAAATGTATAAACTATGTGAGAACTAGGGGAACATTTTGTCCCCTACTACTATTTTTTGACACAAGAGATTATAATGTGCTTTCTGGATATTAATAATGTGCTTACAGGAAAATATTCTCTAATCCAAAAAACTCCACTGGTTGACCGATATTTTTGGTATAAAGTCATACATATGTAGGTAGTGAGATGCATATATTCGGTATCCGGAGTCTTGAATATTTAGACTTTGATTTCGATTTAATTTTTGGGTGAAATACCAAATGCCTTAAAGGTACTATTTAAACAAGGCTTTGTTTCGATGTTTGCATTGATTCTTACTTATATGCTACAAAGTGAAAGAATTCGATAGAATATAAAATTATGTTAACATATGTGGAATGTTGTTATATATCGTCCATTTTCAAAATATAACCTAAAAATGTCGGGTTATTGTTATGAACTAAATTTGGTCGATATTGATCGAGTAGTTCCCGAGTTTCTAAAGTTCATTAAAAGTTTGCGTGACGCGCTCATTGTTCAATTATTACACTAAATCGTGTGTGAACCTTTCGTGCCATTTCAGACGTGAGAGTTAATGTTTAAGGCGTATTTACTTAGTAAGTAAGTTATCGCACTTTGAGTAGTTTTCTACAAACCTATTATATGGAGAGTCCGTATTGTTAACATCCGATTTCTTCCATTTTCACAGAGTAAGAGAAGATAGTAGAAATACTTGTTCTCAGCACATTTGGACGACTTAGCTTGAGTGGTTTGTGAGATGTATGTTTTGTATCAACTATGGGGCTAGGCCACACCCACTTTATTAAAAAGTTTTAAATCGCAGATGCCCATCTATACGTTGATTGTATATACCAAATTATTGTCTATATATGAAGCAGTGGGTAGGGTGAGGCATTGGCAACAACTCTTAGGCATGCCCCATGCCAAGTTGCTAATGGGTGGTTACAACCTCAAAAGATTTAGATATGTAATCAATCTCTCAAGGGAAAAACTTAGGCTATTTGGCGCCTTCTACACTGGCCATTGTAAGCTTAAGAAGCAATTATTTAACATTGGCCTAGCTTCTTGTACAAATTGCTTGTTCTGAACTGTACAGTAGTCTGTAGGCGCTGGATTAAGGCACTTGGATCCATGTTTCAAAATAGAGATCACAGGGCAAGTAGTTCAGTAGTCTCTTGTATTCTACTCTTTGGTAGGCCAGTGTTCTACTTTAGCCCAGAAGAATCTCGCAGTCGCATGCGAGCTGGTGCCATGCTAATGGCGATCCATTTCGGTCCCATTACGATATGAGCAAGGCAAGTATGCTCCGTCTTGCTAGCTCTTTGGCTTTGCAGTTGTCAGCGAATCGGTTGTGACCAGTCACACCCAAACGAGTCAGATTCGTTTGGGTTTACAATTTCTAGTGTAGACAGACACTTATTGACTAAGCGCACGTTGAGCGCTTGTAAGTGCTTCGGTGAGTCTTAGACTTCCTAATAAATAAATCCATTTCAGTTTTACTTGGGCTAATGGCTAAGCCGCCGGATAGTTAGGAGTTTAACCTGTTACAGTGTCCAAAAGGAAGCTGCGCAAGGCTAACTCTCATTTCTCGTGGCAACTCGAGCTTTCTTTTTCTGGGTGGTGGTTTGCCTCCAAGTACGCGATTCACTGAAAGAGAGTCGATGAAGGTGTTGATGGCTCTACTGTGAATAGCGGTCAGTGCTTGTCGGAAGTGAGTTGCGTCCGAAGTCTGGTCGGCGTATTGTAACCGGTGGCGTATTCTATATAAACCACTTAAGCCTAATATCTAATAGAGCCCTTATAAACGAAATGAGACTATGTACATTACCAAATTTGTTAATTCTATTATCTAGATTTACCTTATAACTTTTTAATTTGAAATCTGTGAGAAATCCTTTATTCCCAGAACACGCTCTAAATAAAATAAACAATCACTATTCAACTTAACTGGCTTTTTCACATATTGCCTGAGAATATGTTAATTTCATAATACCCATAGTATACGCCAATAATGCATTTTACCAAAAAATCAAAAAAAACAAAAAAACAACAACGCACGCACACAATCACGCACAGTTGACTAGAATACGCAATGCGGCATGAAAATCTCAAAAGAATAACAAAAACATATTTTAAAATAAACTTTAAAATATTAAAATAATAATTGAGGCATGCAACAGACAACAACAACAACACATACATACACAGTACAATGCGAAAAATGAAATGCAACAAGCAATTACAACAAAAAACGTGTCAATAAACGAGCATTCTTGCCGGCTAACAACCCTCAAGGAAGCCGGCGGCGCTGCAATTGCACGCCAACTGGTGGATAAAGGGTGTGAAAAGTGGCGGCACGCGTCAAGCGACAAACGACAAAGGGACGGTAGTGTATTCTAAGGGCACATGTGTATGCGTGTGTATGTATGCGTGTATATAATATAATGCATGAGCTGAAAAAATGCATAAACAATGGCAATATGTCAAACGTCTGAGCGTTCGGCTTTGTAATCATTACACCGGAATTCATTACATGACAATATACAGACGTAGTTACATACATACAAACTTATATATACATACCCACACTTCTCTACCAACCTCTACAGCATCCATATCTCACACAGCTACTTGCAACACCCTGCAATTTCACGCCAAGCACTTCCCTTACTGAGGACCGGTGTCTTCATTTCCTAGCCCTCAGTTGTTATTGTTGTTTTTGTATTGCATAACCTAAGTTTTTGTTAGTGTTTTGACAAGTGCCGCTTGTTTATCGAAGCATTTCTCTATTAAATATAAAGTGTGCCGCTACGTGCCTTGTCCGTTGACTGAGATTAACTGTAAAATTGCGGTACACTGAGGTAGAGGAGTGAGCGCGTAAAGGGTGTGTGTGTGTTTGTGAGGAAATGAGGTGCAAAAAATTAAGTGCGAAAAAGGGTTTACTTTGCATTTGTCTTTTGTGGCTAGGCGAGGTGTGTGTGTGTGCGCACTTTTGGGTCCTTCTGCAGCAATGCCAGTTAAACCCCTTTTTCAGACTCATTTCACTTCACCTACTATATACAAGTATGCAGTATGTATGTGTCTCGGTCGAAGAGTCACGTCGAAAAATTCTGTATCAACAACTCTGGAAAAGTCGTCGTGCATTTGTTTATTTAACTTAAGTCGGCCTCTGTGACTGGTGCTACAGAGCTTGTGTGTGTGTTCGTGTGTCCTTTAAAGCACAATAGATTATTGTTTGGAGTTTTAATACTCTACCTACATAGAACTGGCAATCCACAGCTCATATGTTTTGTTGCTGAAACCCTCGGTTTCATTTAAGTAAACTTTAGTCTGCTGGTTTAAGAGTCGCTAATACCGTTTAAGCCTAGTCTAAAACGTTTATTTATCCAGACTATCTAGCTTACTTACTATCTTATTTACTTGTTTTGTTTGTCTATTTTCGTACGTGTTCTGAGTGCTATTTTTAACGTATTTTATTTATTTTCAGGTGATCGCCTGCTGGACATACCGTGCAAAGTGTGCGGCGATCGAAGTTCGGGCAAACATTACGGCATCTACAGCTGTGATGGTGAGTAAAGCGATGATTTTTTGAGAAAAAAAAAATATTTGAAATTTTGTAGAAAGGTGCAGGAGTGCTCTTTAAGTTGAAATTTTTTAGAAATTATTTTCATTTAATTGTTTGTGAAGAAGCACTAAGGAGAATTCCTGTATAGACTATTTGCTTGTTTACTGACATACATAATATGATCTGCGCGAGTTTCTTATTCAAAATACTTAGGGGAACTATGTCCTCATCCCATGGAAATATTCTAAGCAGGAGGCAGTGCCTTATTTACTCTACTTCCGGTTCCAGCAGGTTCTACCTTCAGTCCTTCAATCCTTTAATCTGGTAAGCCCGTAAGTCTAGTATAAACCAGTTTTGCTCCTTTCAATACTAGTTGGTATTTAGTTGTTAGGTCCAAGAAGGGTAGTCATCCTTTAAGATGCTCTTGACGCGAATTTTAACAGACTCTACGCCTTACTATCGATACTTCCTCCACTGTATCATACCGATTCTTACAGCGTAGTCTTGATAATACGGAACAAGTGCACAAGAGATGCCCCACTGTTTCCCTGGTGCCCTGCTCTAAACATTTCCTGCAGTCTTCTCAGTCTGTCAAACCCCTTCTTCCGCCGTGTGTCGCCAACAGACAGTGCCCAGTAAGTATTCCCAACGTATTCCTATGTTCCTACATTCTCTTCCAGCGAGTGCCAATAGGAATTTTATGAACTTCTGATCTACCCTTTTGCACATGACTTTTGCAGTTTTGCATCCAGGTAGCTCGTTCCATCAGGCTTTGATTTTCTTAGCCATGCTTCTGTCGAGATCATTGACCATGTTGACCATTTTTGGCCATCTCTATTTCATTTCCTTCGACGCCTTTGTGTCCGGGCATCCAGTAGAAATTACTTGCTTCTGGCAACACTTTCCACTGCCACTCTGCTTCCCAAGACACTTCTGGCCGTTATTCAACACGCGGTTACTGCCTTAATTGTTGCTTGCCTGTCGTTGATGTTGACTTTGGTTCGTTAGAGACAAGTTCCACAGCTTTCGCAATAGCAAAGACTTCAGGTTGAAATATACTGCAGTAGTCCGACAACTTGAAAGGCTGCCTTATGCCTAACTCTGGACAATATATCCCGGCACCAAGCCCATCGTCCATTTTCAAGTCATGCTTTAAGCCAGCCATCTTTTTCTATGTTTAATTTAAAACTTCTTTTTCAGTTGAAAAGTGGGATCATCTAGTCGGTGTTTGCCTAACCATTACTCACCGAGCGATGCCCAGTTCTGGATTGCATTGAGAGTGGTGGTAATAATACTGCTAATGGTCTATAGATACCTACCCGTTAATAAGATGGCAATGTCACTAATATCCATAGAAGGGGAGATAGCATTTCACCTTGCGATGTACATCTGCAGGCATCCTTGGTCATTTTAGTGTCGTTCGATACTGCTGAAGTCTAAGAGATCCCAATTTTTCATAGTTTGAGATCTTCATTTTGTCATCAACTCATTTGCTCTCATCACAATCTCATTCACATAG
The DNA here is from genome assembly GCF_016617805.1 of Bactrocera tryoni. Lineage (NCBI taxonomy): Eukaryota > Metazoa > Arthropoda > Insecta > Diptera > Tephritidae > Bactrocera > Bactrocera tryoni. Next base: position 76,811,563 of record NC_052500.1, read on the forward strand.
GGCAAGCGAAAACAAGCTTCCTTTTATTTAGTCTAGCTTTGTTACTAGTCGTTTGCTTGAAATATCAGTAGCCATGCACATGCTCCCAGATTCGTATTGCGTCTTTTCTTATTGTCGGCTTAAAGTTTTTCTTATATTTCCAGCCTCGTGATATTTAATGTATGAAAGATATGAAACATTTATGATATGAAAGCACTGGAACTGGATTTTCTTTTCGAGCTTTCGATCTAGCGACCGTATAGTTCCATGTATTATTTTGGGTTGGTAGAAACTATCTTCTGCAGTCTCTAATCGGCGAAGATTGCAGCCGCGTAATAGTTTTCACACAGAGTTTACCTAATGGTCTGCCGAAAGCTGCTACTACCGTAGAACCTTTAAGAACCTCTCTGAAAGCGTTCATCATTGATGGTTTTAACAAAGTTTCGAAAGAAAATTTCAAAAAAGATCGAAAGATTCAGTTCTTCAGTTGCGTGATCTCGTATTTATTTCTCAAATAAAGGCCCTGAAAATATGCATTCTTTCAACTTTACTCTTATACTTTGTATATAGAGACTTTCATATAGCTCGATGTATTATATGTATTAGGTAGGTTTAAGCTATCATCTTCAGTCTGTAACCGGAAATCATTAGAGTACTGTAATAATCCTGGCACGGATTCTACTTAATAGTTTTAGCAAAGTTTAAGACAAACTTTTTGTGGTAATAGGCTTCAAAAATATCGTAAGACTTGATATATCCCTCACCTGGTTACAACTTCCTTAGGTATCTAAAAATAGATTATTTGTACAAATACACTACAGAGCACTTCCAAAGGAGCTAACGGGTTTTATCACATGCCTGCCCCTTGCTGCTCTGGTCAAACATTGCTCACCGAGACGGCCAAAAATGTATATCCAGACAAGAATTGTCAACTCGGTGGCATATTCTTATATTATTTCAGCTTCCGGGCTTTCTGGATTATTTGTTTAAGTATACATTTCTCATTATCATACTGCGGAAGCCTTCTGACGGAGAATATAAAGTACAGAAATAAACTGCACAACTTGCTCTTAGTAAGGTTCATCTTTCCGTCTTTCAATCATGTTAGTTCTGAATAGGAATTGTCCAACAGACCAAGATGCGGTATCCCAAAAATCTTATGGAATGCCGTTTTCCAGCTGCTGAAAAACTGAAGATAGAGCATCGAGGCAGTCATATCTTCGGTAAACTTGACTAAATAGTCGTCTCTAAAAATGTGTGACAGTCTCAAACGTATTTGATCAATTTTCGAAGTTCTTTACCATCAATACTTAGCAGTATTTAAATATCACATTGGATCTGTGTTCTCAGCTGCTGAAGTACGATCCTTATTGGCTTTTGTTACAAGTATCCCATTGAACAGGCCTGTTAAGTTGCTCTAGTGGGATCCTTAAAGGTTTTTGCCACAGGTTCGACCTTTTAACCTAACATAACCTAAGTCCATTAACAACATAACCTCAAAATTTTATTTTTTTTTCACTTCGCAGGTTGCTCGGGCTTCTTTAAGCGCAGTATTCATCGCAATCGCATCTACACCTGCAAAGCCACGGGCGATCTAAAGGGTCGCTGCCCCGTCGACAAAACTCATCGCAATCAGTGTCGTGCCTGCCGTCTGGCGAAATGCTTTCAATCGGCAATGAATAAAGATGGTGAGTACCAAAGCGGAAACAATAATAAAATTAATATAAAATTGAGCAGTGGAACAACAAAAAGACAAAAGAATGGCAAAGACAACAAGGAAGTTGAAAACCCTGTTGGCGTCACTTTGCGCTTAACGCATTTCATTATTTATTTTGTTTGCTAATTTGCCACAATTATTCGTAAATTAGCATGCAATGAAAGCCTTAACCATTAGTATTTTGATAGGCTGAAGTATTCGTGAAAGGAGTTTCGGTTTTTGTAACGTTTATTTATTTGAAGTGATTTAAATTATCACAATGCTGCGGGGCGTCACTCTGTGAGATAAATTATTTTCTTAAAAACAAAACAAAATACATTAAGAATATTGTTCCAAATCTAGATATATTTAATGCTTTATTTAAAGTCTAAACCTTTTTCTGTAGAATTATCTCCAACACAGCAGTTTGAAAGTCTCTGAGTTCAGCTTGAACCTTCAATTTGTGGGCACTTCCAACGAAGTTAAATACTGCTTAAATATAGCACTTACGGTTTCAAGCTTCCATAACTGAATTTTGGCCAATTTTCAGAGTTTTATGCTCCATTTTAATCCATAACGCCATCTTGAAGGCGAAAGAACTAAGACAATTGAAATAAACTCTAGAGCCAAATTTATCACCAACAAAATCCTTTGTCATGGATCCTGTCCAGATACTAATCACATTGTGCCGACTCCGGTCTATGAGATGGATAAATAAGCACATTCCAACCAAGCTTCCCGAACTGCTAATGAATATCACCAGATTGCCAGGCGATGTAGTGATGGTAGTTCCTCCCTTTTTTGATAAAGCTGGTTGCTTTTGAGCAATTGCTTAATTCAGACGTCAAAATTATTGACACTAGACGTCCGACTTGAGAGTTTCGCCGTTGGAAATCAGCTCATTGTAGAACATTTACTGCCAATCCCACCAAATGATTGCAAAACCTTTCAGACCATCAATCCTGACTTGGGCACGGTTTGCACCAGCTCACCGCAATTCGACCACAATCGTTACCGTTCCTTTAAGAAACTGTCTGAAAGCGATCATTATCGGAGGTTTAAGCAGAGTTTCGAACGTAAATTTCAAAAAAGGTCGAAAGATTCTGTTCTTCCCTCGGTTTTTCTTCAGCCTCATGATCTCATATTTAGTTCTCGATACTTCCCGCACTTTCTCTTTGCAATGCAAATTTGAGCTCTTGAGGGGTTTCAAATTAAAATCTCATAGATGAGATGTTGGGCTTAACGGGTTCTCATGATATCCATGGCCTATGCTAAACTAGGGGACCTTACGTACACTTTGCTGAATGAGTAGCTCATTGGTTCCATTAAGTATGTTTTTTTGGATAATATTTTCAAACATATGTACATATGTATGTACATATGAGTTGCAAACATCGAATTTTTCGGTATCGGCAATTTCGGAAAATATTTTTCGGAGAACATTTTTTGAGATTGATATTTTCGGAGAATATTTTCAAATATACATACGAATTGTAAAAATAATCGAATTTTTCGAATTCGAAATTTTTCGTGAATTTATTTCGAAGTCGATATTTTCAAAGAATATTTTCAAATATACATACACACATATGATTTGCAAAAATCGAATTTTTCGAAATCGAAATATTTGGTGAATATATGTACATATGTATGTATGTACATACATTTATGTATATGTATTTTAAAATCGATATTTTTTAAGAATATTTTTAACATACATACATATGCGTTGCAAAAAAATCGAATTATTCCAAAATTTTTTTAAATATATGTTTTCGGAGAATATTTTCAAATATACATATGTACATACGTATTGTAAAAATAATCGAATTTTTCGAAATAGAAATTTTTGGTGAATTTATTTCGAAGTCGATATTCTCAAAGAATATTTTCAAATATACATACATACATACATATGATTTGCAAAAATCGAATTTTTCGAAATCGAAATATTTGGTGAAAATACATATGTATGTATGTATACACACACATTTGTATGTATGTATTTAAAAATCGATATCTTCGAAGAATATTTTCAAATATACATACATACATGTGATGCAAAAAAAACGAATTTTTCCAAATCGAAATTTTCGGAAAATATATTTCAAAATCGAAATGTTCGGAGAAAATTTTTTTAAATCAATGTTTTCGGAGAATAGTTTCAAATATACATACGTATTACAAAAATATTAGAATTTTTCGAAATCGAAATTTTCGGAGCATATTTTTCGAAATCGAAATTTTTGGAGAATATTTTCAACAGCATAATTGTATATGCAAAAATCGATTCTTGAAACTCACAAGTGAATATGACTCCTAAAAGTTGTTAAGCTGAACCATTTTCAGATCTAATCCTATTAAAAAATCAACCCTTTGAAATAATTATTAAAAAACTTCTATTAATTTCCGATTTCTGTCACTCACACATACAAATATGTGTGCTTATATATTTATATATACAAACGCACTCTCTTCATTTCGTAAATCGCTAGCGTCGAAGCTCTTAAGCCAATATTAAATGTAGCATAAAAATACAAAAGCGATTAGAGTTTCAAGTTCAACAATTCAACCACAGCACACATACACATACACTCACACGCAATCGCATTACAACTACACGCACACAAGCATAAATAAATATGTAAGTTACATTTGATGCATGAAAAAATGGGCAAAAGCCAGGCGGGCAATCGAGCGGGTAGCCACTTCAAAATGAACGCCACTCCCTTGTAACACACAGCAACAAAAAAAGTACAAGAACAAATAGTAACAACAACAAAGCGCACAACAAATTCAAATATGATCTTTATGTGTGCGGCGCTGAGAGCACCGTGTGAAATCGAACACATTTTCGGATTTTTAACATGCAACAATGGCAACACACAACAACAGCAACAACAATAGTCATTGCTGACAACAAATTGTAACAATGCGATGGCAATAACGACAGCAACAACATTCGGGTACCATACAAAGCAATAATAAATAGTAACAACTTCCGCTTGATTGCCGCCACTTGGCGTTGGAATGGCAATGCGCTGCCCAAAACAGTTATACAACGAGGCAGTGTGGTGGTGGGGGCGACAGCCGATTGTGTGCGCTGGAGACGTCTGTCAAGTGCTTGTGCGTCGCATAATAGCGGATTACATGCATTATCCTAGCAACTCCTGGCACTAAATCGCACTAAATGTGTATTGGCAATCAGAAATGATTATCCTGTCAGTGTCAAAACGCCTGAATGGTTGGGTGGCCAATGCTGCTCGGTAGCCATCGAACTTTGTCGACCTATGTGCGCATAAGTGTATGGGCTAACGTGCCTGAGGGGTTTTTGTGTTGAGTTACGGACGTCTTTTGGTTATTAAGTGGTTTCTTTAAGGCATTTGAGAGGCTCTGCTGAAGGAATGTAGACTGATTTACTAGTACAAGGTGAGAACTGCTAATCGGCCGTTTCGTTGATTTGTAGAATGCGGTCAGAGATCGCTAAAGGCAAGATAAAGTAATTCTGGAGACATTTAGGACAAAAGAAAAGGCGAGAAGAGATCGCTTCAGCATTGTAAGTCAGCCGCCCAGCCATTTCAAAGCGACTACAAGCGCTGGGTTTGATGAACACTGCGCAAAAAACGGCCTCAGTACCAAGAGAGACACGAAAAAATGATTCTGCTGCAACACAACGCTCGTCCCCACGTTTCCTAACCCGTTAAAACCTACCTCGAAACGCATAAATGGGAAGTCCTGCCCCATCCGCCATATTCTCCAGATTTTGAACCGTCCGTTTAATAATTGTGCCGTTTGATGTCACATGGTCTGGCTCGGAAGCAGTTCTACCCATGACCGAGTGGAGCTGTCTTTTACTTACTCAAAACTTTTATTTACACTTAGCTCTTAGGTAAGGTTAGCTTAGGTAAATAGTCGCGGTACTCTCGAAGCCACGAATAATCGCACTTGGACTTCTAGAGACGCCTGTGCTTAAAACTCCTCAGTTCGAATCAAAAGGTCTAAGATGCATCAACCTTAATTTGGGGAAAGCCGACAGTGAAAGAGAAAGTGTTTAGATGTTTCCACCTTATCTTTTGAGTGCCAATGGGTCTAGTGTCCTGTGAGGAAACTTATCTTTGCGGCGACGTGAATCGTGCTATGAGCTAGTAGGTCCAACATAGAAAGAAAGCTTCCAGTCTTACGATTAGATAATATTATATTAAAGTTGAGGAATGCAACCTGTGAACCTCCTTATCATCACACTACTTTACTTAATCCAATTATATCAAGAATTCTTAAAAACAGATTTTACCAAACCAACGGATTGATTGCTCCGATATCTTGACTGCTTCTTCTTGCAAATGCTTTGCAATCAAGTATGTGCACTGATGTCTCAACAGAACAGAACAGAGATTGTTCTATGGAACAGAACTCCAGTTTGTGCAGATGCCACCTTTGCGTGCGAGACTCGTTTACATCGTACCAGCTGACTGTTTACAGTTGTACTTTTCTTGAAACAGCTTAGATTAGCCAGGCCGTTGCCAGTAACGATTCCTGCATACCTTTTTCGCAGTTCTTTCCGAAATGCAGGTATGACATTAGCATGCAAAGACCAAAGAGTTGCTTGAACCTTTTTGTGTGCTTCTACAGCGAAGAAGGGCTTGGGTTTCATGGCGTAATGGTTTTTTTTCTTTTGTCCAGGAATTGATGTTGATTAAGCTTCAGATTAGAACATTTAGATGCAGTCTTAAAAAAGGCTGGACATTTTATCGATAGTCTGCCAAAACAGAATTGAAAGTCCTATGGAGAGACTGGTAAAACAAGGACCGAAAGTCTCGGCGATAGTCTTCGAAATCGTAGATATCGGAGTTCTCAGAGACAGTCTGATAAACGGAATACTCGAAATTTCAAAAGCTGGATGTTTTAGAGACAGTATACTATAATAGCGGCATTTTGATAAGAAAATATACTCGAAGTGTTATAAAAAATGCCATAAACAAGGAGAATGAAGGGAGTAGAGACAGAGTAATCATAAACAGGCTGGAAGTTTTGAGACTACTAGAAATCTTAGATACCTGAATCCTAAGTCTTAGAGTGATAAAAAATATACTGGAACTTTTAAAGGCCAGCAGGGTTAGACACAGTCTGATTAAAATAATAGTCAACGCAAAGATGTAAAAAATGTCAATTAAACCAAAAACTGGAAGTCCTAGAAACAATTTAGTATATAAAAAAAATTAATAAATGTTGAGACCGGAAGTCTTTGAGATAACCTGACCAAAATGAGGACTTAAGGAGACAATCGGATAAAAAGAAGACTGACTGTCTGGGAGACTCGCTGATAAAAAATTATGAGAACATTCAGAGACTATCAGAAAAACAAAGAGTCTAGATGGGAATAGAAGCTGGAAGTTTTGGAGACAATGCTATAAAAAGAGACTGGGATTCTCAGAAGCAGTCTAATATAAATGGGGACCGGAAGTATTGAAGACATCGTTACCAAAAAAGAAACTAGAAGTCTACGAAACTATCCGATAAAAAAAGACATCTCACAACAGGGTGTCCAAAAAAACTTACTTTTTTCGATTGAGAAGCCAGGCGAATAGCCAACAATGGACCAGTAGACACATATGCACCCCTATTAACTTGACTCGCCATTTGCGCCAAATTTGTTTTGCTCCAAAACCCACACATACGCATGCTCTTTTAGAAGTATTACAAAGCTTTGAAAGTCCGCCCACAGAAAAAAATATAACTGTTTGTTGGTGTACAAGGCAAAACAAACACCATCTCCACTAATACCGTAGAGAAACAATAACAAAAGACAAGCAACAACTTGTCGCTGACACCAACTTGTATCGCTTACAACAATAGCGGCGGCAACTGGCAAAAGCCCAAAAGAAAACAGCGGCGAACACGTACTCCTTAGACGAAAACACACATGCGTGAGTATATGCGTATGTGTTCATGTGTTTGTGAATGTGTTCATGTGTGTTAGAATTCGCCGCCTTTTAGCAGCTTGTCTTTTTGCCACCGTTTTGTGTAGCAATTTTTATTTTTTTATAGTGTTTTTGCCTCTGTGTTTTGTTATTTTTGGCACTGCCACACTATTGTTCACAGCGTTGGTATTGCTGTTGTTGCTTGCTGGTTGCTGCGGCATAAATAAACACATACTCACACACTGCAATTCTACAATAGTTACTGTTGTTGTTGGCGACTTGTTTATAGCTGAAAATGTATTTATTTACTTTTGTTTGCGGCTAGTTCTAAGGAGAACCTCACCTTGGGCTATTTTTCGTGGCAGAGCAAAAAGGCAAAAGCCAAAGTGTTTTTTGTGAGCCACGAAGTTTGTGGGGAGAGGTGCAGTTCTTCATTCGAAGTGATTGTTTTTTGCAAAAAATATTTTTTTTTTCATAAATCTTGAGTCTTATATGCTTCAGTGGCTGCTTCGTTTCGTGCTGTATTATGAGTTTAGTCTAAGGTATTTCGTGAAAATTTATGGCTAATAATTGAAGTATTGGTATGCAAATGTTCCGGGAAGCATACGGTCTTTATAGCAACACCTGAAAGTTTGGGAAGATCACAATGTGTATTCTCACTGCAAAACTCTACCTGCTAAGTGTGACTTAAAAATTTATATGTGCCTATAATGCTTTCACGTTTAGAAACAGAAATAGTTTCTATCAATCCCTGGCGTCTATATGAGCCTAGAAACTTATTTAGGCTCTTAATGATCCATAAGTGAAAATCAGATTATCTGATGAATTTTAAGTTCCAACACCCATAAGTTCCCATAAGTCATTGGGCACATTTTTCTACACTGTAAAATATTTTTCTAGTATATAGGCATCAATTTCTAGCGGTTTTTAGCATTTAATAAAAAAGTAGTTGGTATTTTCACCATCAATTTTAAACACCTATGTATATTTCAGGAATACACAAAAAAAAACCAAAAAATAAGTAAAATTTCGTAAAGTTATGTGCACTTTACATATAGTCCGGTTGCGTGATTCGAATGCCATTATCGTATGAACCAACAACACAGAAAATAAACGGCAAAACTTCAAAAATATAGATCGCATTATAAATAAGGAAATTTCTGTTATAACCTAAAAATAATTTAACTTTTTTAATAATCTTTCATTATGTTGCGGCTTTAAATTCGGTCACAATCGTGGCGTGATGAGACGGTGCATTATCATCGGGAAAAGCCACTGAGTTATTCTTGCACAATTCATACGGATATTCTCACACAAACGCCACAATATGGCTATATAGAACTCCCTATTAACCATCCGCCTCTTCAGAACAAATTTATGATGGACCAAACCACGAATATCGAAACAACAATGAGCTAATTCTTGATTTTTAAAGGATAGTTTTTCTTTCCTCCATTCCGTTGATTGTTGACTTGTTTGCATATCGAACTCATAAACCAATGTCTCATCGGCAGTTAGAATACTCTCCATTAATGTGTGAACGAAATTCGCACGATCATGCATGTCTAAAGAGACCTGTTTACGGTACTACTTTTGAAAAAAATTCGGCTTTAACCCGTTTCATAACCAAAATATCAACCAAAATCATTCGAACGCACGCGCTTTCTTGCCACCACTCTAAGACTTATCTGACGATTTGCAAGCACCATATTCTTCACTTTTTTTTTAATAAATATTATCATCAGTTGAGGAGATCTAGTGCCGTTAAGAACGAAGCATGTCTTCTCAACGATCTCTCGACCGTCTTTGAAGGCTTTGTACCACACGTAGACTTGTGATTTTGATAAACCTGAATCACAGTAAGCACTTTCCAATATTCGATGATATATTCGCATATGAAATTTGGTTAGAAATACAAAATTTGAGACAAATTCTTTCCTCGATATTTTTAACCATTATAAAAATCGCAACGTACTATTGAGGTGTACCGACTCAATCATGGCTCTCATACTTGGCATAATAATTTAGTATAGCCCTATAAATATAACAACCAGGTGACCTTACTCCATATGATGGGTAGTGATATATGAGGTACCTTAAAGAATCTCAGGGAACATTCTTTTGTATATGGCATATACATGGTACGTAATATTGGCAAAGCTAAATAAAATCTGGTCGATACTACCACCAACTCCCACATAATACTTATAATGATTTTCATTATTCCAGCAAGCTTAATGCTGAATATGTCACTCATATATTGTATATATACATTAGGGTGTTTTTTTTGAACTATTAATTTTTTTCAGTCCCGTCACGAAATTTCCTTGGAAATACCTTAAAAAAAATTCCCTGAAAATTTTAGCGCTTAATGTTAACATTAAGAACTGGACCAAGGCATGTAAAAATTGTTTGATTTCTATCTTTAAATTCCTACAGATCAGAGGTCTTTTATGGCATCGCTTTGACTTTAGACACACATTTCTCAGAATTGTTCACTCTACAAAAGTGCCCAGTGCAACAAAGTCGTAGCTCACACCGAAGAGGTAGTACGGGGCTCTAAACCGGTTTTTTTATGAAATTCGCATTTTTTGTATATATCTCGTAAATGACAAGAGCTATAGAAAAAATGTACAAAACAAACTTGTAGGAAATTTTATTTGCTGCAAAAAAGGTTCGAGGTCAAAATCGCTATCATTAACACTTCTCGAGATCTTCGACAAATTTTCATTTATTCAAATACTGACAGCAGAACAACTATGTGAATGGAACGAATATTCGAATAATCGATTAATATTCATGCGAACGGTTACAAACCTATTCGAATAATCGGCTTTCAGGTTATTGAATATACATATAGGCCCTTATTATTGATTATATTTGATTCCCAAACCAAAAAAAATATTAATCCTATAGAGGAATACAGGTACCGATCGAAGGACTAGTCAAAAGTTTAATTTTTTACAAAATGACAGCTTCGTTTTAGCGAGGCTTAAAACATCGAGCTTACTATCAAAAATCGTATTTCTTCGGTCATTACCTAAAAATCTATATCTAAGAAGGTCAAGTGAAAATTTCAAATCGCTCGATGAAGCCGTTTCGGCGAAATTTCCCTCAACGGCTTTAAAAGCGCACTTTCGAGAAAAACTTGTTTGAGGTTTTGAAATAATAATGATGTTGTGAGTCGTAAGCATAAAAAATCAATTTCGATTTTTTGGATGGTACGTTGTTTTGCAGTTAGATATAGTATATACATACATACATATGTACGTATAAGCATACAAAATTTCGATGAAGGAAAATAATAATAATTATATTTTTCAGTGAAGTAAAATTTCTAGGATTCTTATAGTGCTTTCACCTTTATTCGTAAATAATATTTTCACTATAAATATTAAATAGTTTACTACTTATATATGTAATAGTATTTAATGTATGTATATCTTAGCCAGAGCAAAGTGTAGCCGGTTCTACAAGTATACACATACATATAAATACAGTAAATTCATACCTATTTTCAAATATATTTATTTCTCACTAATTTCAAACGACATATTCACCGGTTTTTTTCACTTACAAATTAGCCTACAAAACAAAAACACTTTCTGCAATTTGTCAATATAAAATTTGCAATGTAAATTAAAATTTACATAATCTTGCTTGCACAAATATGTTAAGCCTACAAAAGCATGTAGAAATTAGTCGACAAATGCTTTATTTGACACATTATTTGAGCGGCGTTAGGCATACAAAACGCTTCGATGATGGCGCATAGTTTAAATTGCAAGTTTTTTGCCAAGTCTTTATGCAAATTAGGCTAAAACTATATATGAAGGTCTGTTAAATATACTACTATTTGTTTATGCCAGCATTTATCTATAAAAACTATATCATTTACGGTGTTTTTTGTATGCAAATACATGTGTGTGTCGACTTGTGCATGGCGAAAATGCATTTGCAAATGAGCGACAAAGTCCCAAAGTGCATGCTGAATGATTTATTAATGCAGCTGGAAGCCATTTTCATGTCAACATAATATGCCTGACATATAGACTGCAGAACGGCAGAAATTACCGCAACATCCGCATGTGTACATTAACACATACAAGCATGAATACACATGTACATATATGCAGTCATAAGCGAAATGAAACAACAATGTCAATTCAGTTGCTTGTATGTGTTTGGTGGCGGAAAGAAGTGTTGCCACAAATGCCCTTTAGGGAAACTGAGAATTACTTTGACATGTGCAATAGGCACTTAAATGTTTATTTACATATGCAAGTACATATGTGCACATATCAATATGTGAGTCCATTGATATATGTACATACAATGTATATCTGTACCATTTTAAGTGCTTGCCACGTTGGTCCAACAGTCGAAAATTGGGCCGTTGTGTGGTTTTGCAACACTGATAAAATGCCTACAAATGCAAGCTTCTGTAAGTGTATATAACCGTATTTAGATGAGGCTACAGCTACGCACTTTTGTTTAGCCTATCAGAAAAATTGGTAATGCAAAAGTCGAATTTATGGCGACTGAAAATATATTTCAAGTTTAAGGAAAACCGAACATTTTTTAAATTTTTGTGTTAAGAATTATGCTTATATGTCTGTATCTGTGTTTTAAAGGAATATATAAGAAATATCCGGTAATTTTGCAACTAGTTACCAACTAGTACTTTTCTGACCAGTCGAAAAACAACGACTTTTTTTATAATGTTTTAAAAGAGAAACCAATAAACTTAGAAAATTTCAGTTTAATTGTTCGAAGTAGTTACCAACTGGCAGTTTGCATATGCATACACAAAGCAAAAAAAAATATTTTTGACTGTTGGGAAAAACGAAAATATCGAAACTCTTTTCATTTTCCTGCTAAAAACTACTCCTGTAGACATACATTTTTTGTAAAACTAAAATTTTAAACCTAACAATAAAATTATAACTAGTTACCAACTAGTACTGTTCAGAGCAGTCAACGTACAAATATTTTTTATAGCATTTTAAAACAAATATCGATTAATTATACCATATTATAACACAATTTAAATTTTCTTACTCGAAGTTAGTTTGAGTGGCGTACACACAGTAAATCAAGACTTCTCCTAGCTTTTGAGGAAAAACGAAAATTTATAAAAACTTACCAATTAACAATTGATTTTATATGTTATATTAAATTATAAAAAATAACACATAAAAGTATAACTAGTTACCAACTAGTGTTTTTCGGTTCAAACGAAATACAAATACTTAAATTGGGTTTTTAAGCAAAAAAAAACAAAACATTTACTAGTTCAAAATTAATCTTACATGCACAAATTTTTATTGTAAACAAAAATATAAAAAATAACACGTAAAAGTATAACTAGTTACCAACTAGTGTTTTTTGGACCAAACAAAATACAAATACTTAAATAGTGTTTTTAAACAAAAATCATAAATTAAGAAAAACAAAATTTTGTGCCAATACTAGTTGTCAACTTGTTCCTTTTAGACCAGTTTGCACTGTCAAAAATAATTTTTAAACGGCAGCAAGTGATTTCCTGCAAGGTAAGGTGTACAGTTATAGGTATTCACGCCTCTCTTAAAAACTTACAAACATATACTAATTTCCATTTGCATACGATATGTAAATATGTATGTACATATATATGTATGTACATGCGTGTATATTTATATATGTTAGTACATGCACCTGCATGCTGCACCACATTAAGCTGCTGACAAATTGCATTCATTGCAGCCAGCATTTCGCTTTGTTGTTATTTACCAACACTGCAGTGCGTAGGCGTTGATGCGTAACACCGGCGACAGCAAAAACACCGACAACAACAAGTCAAATGCAACAACTGTGAATGCAGGCATTGAGGGCATTTAACAAAAAGCCGCATGCGATGAGGCGTAAATGTTGACAGCCACACCCCTCACACTCATACATACACACACACGTACATGAACAGCCCGCTTGTTTGCCACGCTCCGTCACTTAGCGATACAATACGCCCAACGGCGATACTTTAAAGTGAGCTGGTTGTACAATGCACTTGATTGTATGAGAATGTGTGTGTGTGGATATATTCTCATGGGTGTGTGTGAGTGTGTCCTCGGAGCCAACATGTGAACTTAAATTAAATTTAATATGTGAGAGCGCATTAATTTGGTATGGGAGCGGAAGTGAGTGTTGAGGGTTACCAGCCAGTTGAATTTTTGCTAACTGTAAATATACCCTATATCTAAGTCAATACACATATTAAATCCCAAACTTCCTTGAACCTACAGTAAGTCTATTTTTTAGACCGTACAAAAGCATCCGAGTTGCCAAAGCCAGAGAACGGCAACTTCATCGAATCGCGGGATAGTAGTTCTCGTTTGAAAATTTTTGTTCCGAGACAAAAACAAATTTAAGGAAATGTCAGGAATTTGAGAGACAATGTTTTTTCAAGTGACCCTTTTAAGGGTGCCCGCAGAGTGGACGCTCAAAGCTGAGCCAATATAAATTTTCGTGTTACGAAAATAAGAAAATGTATTCGGTTCGGCTTTAAGCGTGCACTCTGCAGGCACCCTAACCTATTAGGTCAATAAGGCATAGTCCGCAAACAATTTGGGTAAGTACTATCATTTGGGGATAAGCTTAGTCGTTTTTATCCACCAAAATTTGTATCAGTCTTCTATTCGTATCCTAGACAAGAGTTCGGTTGACATTTTCTTCAACAATTTAGACCACTACCACTGCTTAATAAAATTATAATACCAGTTCTAACTATGAATTCTCAGAAAACTTAAAAGTAAGGTGATTGTGTATAACTAGTTACGAACTAGTACTTTTGGGAGCAGTTACCAGATTTTTTTTTAAATGCGTGCACATAAATTTCTTCTTAAAACTAAAATATAAAAATTGACAGTGAAAGTACAATTAGTTGCCAACTAGACTTTTCGGAGCACTTGAATGATACTTGTTTGGATAAAAATAATTTTCCTGTGCAAAATTATACTAGTATTGTATTGTATTTTATTTAAAAAAAATAAATAAAAAATTACTGATATAAACATAACTAGTCAGTAACTAGTACTTCGCGAAGCAGTTGCATGATATTTTTCTTAAATAAAAAAATAAAATTTTGTGACCAACATTAGATAAATTTAAAATTTTTACTTCAAACAAGAATATAAAAAATTACGGTAAAAGTACAAGTAGTTGCCAACCTGTACTTTTCAGTGCAGTTGCAAGAAATCTGCTTATATGAAAACGTAAGTTTCTTTTTAAAAATTATCCTTGTATGCATAAATATTAAAACGATTCAGAAAATATGAAATACTGAATAGAAGTGTAACTAGTTACCAACTAATACTTTACGGACAGTTGTAACAATTTTTTTAAATAAGAATTTAATTTTCTTGTGCGAAGTATTCTTGTATTTATAAAATATTTATTTAAAACGGATATATACAAATAATGGGTAAAACTATTACCAGGGTTCAACTAGAATTTTTCGGGGCTACTGATAGAGTTTTTTAAAATAAAAAATAAATATTCCTGTTATAAAATATCCTTATGTGTAAAATTGTTTATATAAAGTAAAAATATACAAACAAATAAAAACTGTAACTAGTTACCAACTAGTACTTTTCGGAGCAGTCGTAGCAAATTGTTTTAATTTCAAAATAATACCAAAAAAAGAAAAATTTCTTTAATTGTTCGCCATATTTACAATTTTATGGACTTCCCAAATGTGTTTCACAAGTTCGAAACACTTTTTTTTTGTAAGAATCTCAAAAGTACATTTAAGACAACTTAAGTTTTTCACTTGTCTTATAAAAAGAAATTAAAGATGCACCTTATATACATAAAATGCAGTCCACTCTTATTTGTAAGCAATTTCACTTTATTGACCTTGCACTCTACCAGCCCACACATCTTCGTAGACACACCCTGGCGTATGAGTGATTTTAAATCCGCTTTTAATATTGACACCAACACATTTGTCACTTTTCGGCTGCAGGTAACTAAAGGCATGTATAAATGGAATTGTACGTTGACTGGGACCCTGACAAGTAACGGTATACTACAAAAAGGATTTGTTGTTATTGGTATTGCAAACAGACTGCAGTAGTGCAAATTAAACAAAATTTGAAGAGGGAAAGCAGAAGACAATGGGTCGCAAGCGCCAAAAGTACACAAAGGTGTAATATATGTATGTGTGTGAGTATGTATGTAGATATATTCCATATATATAAATATTCATATGTGTATTTGTATACAATTTCACAGCTGTAGGCTCAAGTTGTGTCGAAGTCAGCTCTTGCAACCATTTGAATATTTCCAAAGTGAAGCCTTCATAGGTGTAAATAAATATGTTTGTATACTTGTACATACATATATACATAGTATATACATATGTATATTCAATGTTCGTACGTGCATATTTATACTAGTAAATAAATACGCACAAATACCCAATACATACAAATATAGCATATAAAAGCTGCAGCTTTGACTCAGTGACTGACTGACTGTCTGACTAGCTGCGCGTTTGCATGTTGCTGGCGTGTGGGTAAATTGACATACAAGCGGATTAAAAAATTTTAAAATCAACTCTTAACATGACATTGCAGTTTCGGCTTTCTGATGCACGCACAACAACAAAAATAACAACAACAATGGCTATAACAATAAATATGCGAAAACAAAGGCTGCAAGAGTTGCCGGGAAAAACTCTGAAAGTGTTGAATTTTTTCCATACACAGGCATATATGTACATATATTTACTCGATTGCGTATACACACGCATATTTGTATATGTATATGTATGTATACTATTGTTTACACTTATTTTTTACTATATATATATTATTTATTACGTTTTTTTTGTTTGCTTTTTCCTTCACTGTTGTTGCTGTTAAGTTCCCTATTATTTTCATTGCTTTCATTGCTCCAACAAATTTTCTTTTATTTTAGTCTGGCAACACCTGCCACGTCTCGCTGCTCGCCATTTGCTTTTGACATGCAAAATTTTTTTTACTTATTTATTTGTTTTATTTTCGTTTGCTTTTTTAATCCCTCGAAAAAGCCTGCATGTCTCCGCATCAAAGCAACAACAACGGATTTTTTGTTGTATTACCATATATGGAGAATTTAAGTTATTTTCTCATATTGCTTGACCAATTGACTTTATATATTAAATAAATTATTAAAGTTTGTTAGTGCAAAAGTTGTGCATATGTGCGCATTTGAGTTTTAAACAGATAATTACTTAAAAAATGTCTTACTTTGGATGCGCCGTTTTCTACCAAGGACTGAAAATATCAAGCTATTTCCAGTATGTCATACTTACAAATTCCTATATATATCTATGAATAAAAAAAAACAATATTTTATATTCCCACCAAAACGCTTGATAGCTTTAGCATACTCCCCAACTTCTTAAAGTTCCTCGACCCTTTTTGTTATAACAACCTCTCTGCTTCTTAGATCACATTTTTGGTAAAGGTTAATGGTAAAACATTTTTGACATTTGAGTACCAATATCTAGCTATACAAAATGCTAACAAGCGTTGGTATTTGTCTGGAACTACTTGACTAGCTTAATTTAAGTTGAATTATTATTATAATTAAATTTCAATTAATGTTACCATAATTCTTATCAACCGATATACATACATATACTGTATATATCTATGTATATGATATACATAGGTTTGCGATTGCAATTTTTGTAATAAATAAAATTTCATGCTCAAAACGATCTTTAAATGCAAAAATTTTATATAAAGAAAAAATATAAAACTAACGGACAAAAGTTTAACCAGTTACCAACTAGTATCTTTCGGACCTGTTGCATGAAAGTTTATCTATAAAACAAAAATATAAAAACTAACGGACAGAAGTTGAACTAGTTACCAACTAGTACTTTTCGGCGCAGTTGCACGAAAGTTTATCTGTAAAGAAAAAATATAAAAACTAACGAACAAAAGTTGAACTAGGTACCAACTAGTACTTTTCGGAGCAGTTGCATGTAATTTTTTAAAATTACAAATAATACCAAAAAGTCACAAATTTCCTCTGAAAATTCAGTACATTTTTAAATTTTTAAGCTTCCAAACTATGTTTCACAAGTTTGTTAAAATTTAAGCTGAGCTGGGATTTGGTAATGATGTTATCACGAATTTTAATAATTGTTATCTCTCATTTTAAGATTATCAATTAAAGACTATGATAACATTTACACTAAGTACTACAATTATTGTCAGGAAATTATGTACATTTACGAGTACTTTAACTTTAAGCATGTAATCATCTAATCATAAATGATAATTACTGGTTCAGTAATTTTTTTTACTTAAATTTTCAATTAGCAACGCGATACAAAAATTACATTTACGGTAATTATTATCAACAAACTAAATGCATTTGCGTTTACTTTAGTAGTGTAATCATTTATTTAATCATATATTTATAGTGTAATCATATATTTTTCAATTATTTATTACGATATTATTATGTTTTCAGTAATTGTTAACTGTAAGTCTTTAAATACAAATACAATATCATTATATTTACAGTGTTGGTAATGGTGGCATTACTTTGATTGTTATCATGTAATCATGAATTTCAGTAATTTTTGCTTTTAAATTTTTAAATTACCAATAAAATAATATCATTTAATTTACAGAAATTACTGTAATTCTTATGCACAAATACTATACATAGAAGACTACTTCATTTATAACAATGTAATCGCTAATGTTATGATTAGGATTACCTTACGATTACAATTTCTGTAATTGTTATCTCTACAAATTTAAAATTACCAATAAATAACTTGATTTTATTAATTGTTAAAATTACTACTTTGATTAAGATTGCAGTCATTATAATTAAATAAAATTTAGCTCTAAGTGGTGCAATAACCATTGCACTGACGGTACTCGTTGAATTATTTTTATTGTAAAGTAATTGTAATCTTTAAAAAATTCAATTACCAATACATTGCATTACATTTACAGTTATTGTAAAAATATGTATTGTGATTAAGTTTGCAGTATTTGTAATTTATTATTTTTTCATAACAAGTACAGTAAACAGAAATAATAAACAGAAATATGTTAACCATTAAAATAGTCATAGCCGTGAAATTATTAAGATTATTTTTAAACAATTATGATTATGGTGATTGTAATTCTTAAAAGAACGGTTAGGATTTCAGAAATCTGAAATTGTTTAATTATCGGTGTAATATCTGATTACTGTGACTGATATCATTTTGATACTTATACTAGTTAAGATGACAGAAGTTGTAATCAAAAAAATTCTCTCTATGGTAAACGTAATCATACATTGTGACAAAAAAAAACACGGAAAATGTAAATAAAACGCAAAATATTTAAACATTCATCAATACTTCAGTTATCTTATTTTATTGCCTCTAAAGTAATCCCCACCAGATATAGTACACTTATACCAGCGATTTTTCCAGTTCTCAAACCATTTTTAATAAGCACTTTTTGGGATAGCTCTCAGCTCCTTCGGCTCTAAATTCGGCCACAACCGTGGCTCGTGAAATTAATGAAATGTTCTTCCACAATTCCGGCCGTTTTCGACGGATGTTCCCTACTTAAATGTCTGAACATGGCCACATAAATCTACTTATTGACTGTCTGTCCTTCCGAAAGAAATTCCTGATGCACCAAACCAAGAATGTCGAAATAATACGTTTCATAACCAAAATATCCACCAAAATCATTCGAAGGGATTTACAAGAGATGTTGAGGTCTCTTACCATCTTTCTTACATTTACAAATACTGACATTTACAAAGCCTGGTGATTTTTAAGCACCATATCCTTAACTTTTATATTATTAGCATCAGTTCAAAAGACCGAAGGTCGTCCGGAACGAGGTATGTCTTCAACGATCTTTCCACCGTCTTTGAAGGCTTTGTGCCATTCGTTGGCTTGTGTTTTTAATAAAACTCAGTCAACGTAAGCCTTTTCCAAAATTCGCAATGATTCCATACACGGAATTTGGTTGAAAATACAAAATTTGTGACAAATTCTTTCTTCGATATTTTTATCCATTGTAAAAATCGCAATGCACTACTGAGGGTTACCGACTTAAGCCGATGATGAAAAAAAACTCGTGATGACGTTAATATTTGGCTTAGTAATTAAGGACAGCCCTACCAATTTAGCAAAATACATTTTTTTAATATCATTTAACCGGGTCATTAAATTTCAATTTCCCGGTACTTTGTTAGTCAATTTCATTATAATTACAGTTTTTGTAATGCTATATCATTTGAGGTGTAAATTAAACGAAATTCCATTGTAAGTGCAAACTTTATTTTTACTATACTCGTTCTTTTAGGAGTCCCGCGTATTTTTAACTACACCCACTACTCTCACCAAATTTTAGCTTAACTGTAGCGTAACTAAGTAGTAAACACAACCAAAGCAGTTTAATACACTTCATAAAAGTAAGGTTATATAAATTACCTCGACAAATCGGTCGGTCAATAACCAAAATTGATGCGCCAACAAAAGGCAAACAAAGTAACAAATGAGTCCATACAAAAGTACGCCAAAAAAAGATGGATAATAACAGCAAAAAGCATAAGCGTGATAAAGAGCATAAGGGATCAGAATAGTATAAATGAAGAAAAGGGAATTGTGTGGCATAAATACAAAGCGAAGAAAGGAATAAAATTAAATCCCGAACAATAAGCCGATAGGCCGAATTGTGCCGCAGAAAAATGGCGCTTACAATAGCTAAAACGTTGTAGAGCCAACAGTGTAGGTTGGGGGGTTCGTAAGGGGAAAGATAAAAAATTATATGTTTGTCGACGGTTGATGGCTTTGCTTCAAGCGCTGAGGGTAAGCAGCCGAAAAGCAAGTAGAGGCGGGCACTCAAGTGAATAATGACAGCGAATGCAAGTGAGCAGCAGGCAGGAGGAGCTTCAGCGTCGCACTTGTCGGCGCGCTCATTGCGCTAAGGTCGATAGGTCGCGCAGGCATTTTCCTTTTTTCTTTATGTGTGTGTGTGTGTGTGTGTGTGTGTATGTGTGCGATAAAGATGGCGCTTTGCACTGTGTAGTCCCTCATCTCTGTCATCATCATCATCAGCAGCAGCGCCGTCGTCAGCTCTTGACATGAAAGCAAATAAGTTATTATATGAAAATATGACAAGGCATGCACACAACGGTTTTTTTTCCGCAATGCGGCTTACCAATGCGGCGCCCATCTTCAGCAGCCTGCCGTCGCCGCCGCCCGACTTGCGCGTTTGCCCTTTATGCGCATAATAAATGTTAAACGCTGGTATTCAAGTGGTTTATGCTAATGGCCTCCACAAGCCGTTGGAAGACATTAAAAATAAAATAAATGATACCTCCGGCTACACCGCAGCTTTAATACCCTTCACAAAAAAAGTCGTTTGCCAACAATCATTTCATTTTGATAGTTCAGTTTGTATGGCAGCTACATATATGCAAAAGTGATCAGATCTGAACAATTTCAAAGGATATTGCACCGCTGCTTTGGAAATTAATTTATGCCAAATTTCTTGAAGATATCTTGTAAATTGAAAAAGTTTTCCATTCAAGCACTTGATTCCGATCGATCAGTTTGTATGGCAGCTGCATGCTATAGTGAGCCGATCTGAACAATTTCTTCAGAAGTTACGCCATTATCTTGGGTAATTATCCATCCCAAATTTCTTGAAGATATCTTGTAAAATAAAAAAGTTTTCCATACAAGCAGATGATTCCGATCGCTCAGTTTGTATGGTAGCTATATGCTATAGTGGTCTGATATTGACGAATTCGACAAATAAGCAGCTTCTTCGGGAAATAAGGACGTGGACGTAATTTCAGGTTCATATCTCCAAAGCTGCCTGAGTAGTTCGCGTATATTGCATACAGAGGAACACGGACGTCAACTCAGCTCGTCACGCTGAGGATCCCCGATGTTTCTTCTTGGTGTTACTAAACTTTGTGGCAAACTTAATATACACTGTTGAGGGTATAAAAATACTAGAAAAAAATATCGTCAAGGCGTACAGAGTCATACAAAGTGGCTGTAATGATTGCTCTTCGTTGTGTGCCCACTTTATCTCTCTACTTCCCCGCTACTTTCCTTCGCCACATTTCCTTTCTGATTGTCGATTTCATGTTTGCATACAAATTATGTTGCTGCTATTAATGTTATTTGCTCAAAAGCTCACTGAAAGATGCTTCTTTTGACATAAAACTGCATGCGTGTGTGTCTGTTTGTATGTGTGTGTGTACGTTTGGTGGAAGAAAAAGACATTCAGCAACTTTTTGTTGTGCTCACGCGGCATTTTAAGCGGATTTGGTATTTTACAAAATTTTTATTTGCGCGATTTGTTGTGTGTTCAAATAAACACATTCCATTTCTCATGCTCTACAAAGGTCCTTGCGCCATTTGTCTGTGGGTGTATATGAGTGTGTATGCCACTGAGCTCTTCATTTGCCGTTGCATGTTTCGTTTTTTTTGCTTTGTTGTTGGAATTGAGTTGAAAAGTGATGTCAAATGATGCGTCAAATTATCAACAACATTAGCGTGAATGAGCTTTGTGAAGCGCACAGGGATTAGGGTCATTTAAGAAGGTGAAGTTGAGGACAGCGCATTCACTCGATGAGCGGATTAGCAGACTGAGTGAGATATTAAGATAAGTGAAACATAGTTTTTGTTGTAAAGAAAAAATATTAAAAAAAAAATTTCAACCGAAAGAACGGTTTTTGTATAAGTTTTGAGTAATAAGGGGTGATCCATTTCGAGGTTCCCTACTTTTTTAAAGAAAAACACGACGACTTCTAATTTAATGGGGAATTCAAAAGAATATTCTTCGCATTTATTTATTGAAGATAATCTCTGGTGGTCAATCGACCGGCGCAAAACGTGCAATTATTTGCTCACCGAAGTGTTCTCTCAATAAATTAATTGATCGATGTGATCTGTGGGAAGTGGCGTCGTTTTGTTGAAACCAAATGTCGCCGAGATCACGAGCTTCAATTTCAGGTATCAAACAGTCGGTTACCATAGCGCAATAACGGTCACCATTGACGGTTACGATCCCACCGGCATCATATATGCAGAAATGTGGACGGATAATTTCACCGGCTTACAAGCCACACCAAACCGTAGTGTTTTCGGAATGAAATGACAGCATTTGAATCTCTTCAGCTTGTTATTTGTCTCAAATGCGTAAATTTTGCTTGTTTACATAACCAGTGGGCCAGAAATAGGCCTCGTCGCTGAACACAATTTGGCTCGAAAATGTCGGATCTTCTTTGAACTTTTCAAAAGACCATAGAGCGAAACGATATCCCTTGGGAAGGATGAGCGGCTTTAGTTTTTGCACAAGCTGTATAATTTCTTCACTTAGAGCAGTGCAATCCTTTTGGAATCTCGATAAATTGTATTTAGTTATTAAAAGTTAAGGAACGTATCACAAATTTGCTTATGTACTTCATTTATACTTCTGTTTTCTCGCATGCTTGTCTAAAAGTATGCACTCCACTTTCTTTTACACCTGATCTGGAAAATTCGCGAAATTTAAAACGGTAGTGTTGAGATACTCCTGTTTTATCCTCTTCCAAGCAGCTTATACAACTGCCATCCTATCGGGCAGTGTACTGTTAGAACTCCTATAACTTTTGGAAAATGAATTTTTTTCTGGGCGAGTGCGCTCATTTCTTACGATTGAACTTGGTACAGAAGAGCCTTGCAATCCCACAGTTGCAAGTATCAGATCAGCCAGATGCCGTGGGCGCATTAGTGAATCGCAAGAACCCATTTGAGCTCATACCTCGCTCTCATTATGCATCTTAAAAGACAGCAGTACCTGAAATAGTAAGCTCATTAAACTTGGAACTCGGCTATAGTCAGGCACTCAAGTCAGGCTAATAATGCGATTAAGAAACTTAATAAGGAAAGTTATTGAGTTTGAGCGATCAGTTTGGACGGATATATGTATGTATATGGTTGGATCTAAAATATTTTTCTTTGGGTATTAATCTATACCAAATTTGGTGAAAATAATTTATCAAATAAAAAATGTTCTCATAAAAGTAGTTGCTTTTAATCAGTCAGTTTGTATGACAGCCTATAGGATATAGCCGGGTATCAGCGCTCCCGACGAATGAGCATTTTTTTTAAGTGAAATGGACGTGGTCAAAATTCTAGACCGATATCTAAAAAACTGAAGGACTAGCTTGTGTGTATAAAACAGACTGACATGGCTAAATTGTTTCAACTCGCACTTTGTAGGATTTTAACGATTCCTATTGAGCGTTGTTGCAAACTTAATTGTCGGTATATCTTGTTAAGGTTATAACAATAACGCAAACGAATTTAAAAAGTTGCTATGAATTTTCGATATTTCGTGACTTGGATCTCGACTTGTCTGAAAGGACCAATCTTTGAGTTTTTTGAGTTGATGTTTGTCATATCTATGCTAAATTTATTATTTTTTAATATAGCTGTTGTTGTTTTAATAGCGTGAAATGTTTAAAGGAAAGGTTTGAAGGAGTTTTTGACCAAGAAAAATTTTGTTCAATGTCATTTACTGGCATACCACACTATCATAGTCCTACAGTTCCTATTTCTCTTAAAGAATATATCGATGTTTAGTAACTGTCTTAAGCACACCACGCTTTTCAAGGCAAACCCCGGCATTACAGGTAGTTGAAGTCAGTTTTCTTCACGTTAAAAGTCTTCAGCTCAGACACTGCTGATATTACCGGAGACATAAACCAACTTGAGTTAAAAAGTCTCTGTAATACTTTGAAGTTTGTTGCGACTATACAAGTAGAAGCTCTTTCATGTTCATTTTAGGCTGACCATTTTTTTTCTAATAAGCCGATCCGCCCAAGTATCACATTGCCTATAAACGCCTTTCGACTTATTTTATCTTTGCTAACCCCGAGCCATTCGAAAAATTTGTGACGACTGGCGAAGACTTAATGAGGCGGCCAAGAGCGACACCCGGTTCTAGCGCCAAGCCATTGTTAATTTAGCCAACAGTTGTTGAGTAGTTGCCTTTTTCCGTCAATCTATTTACTTAGCCTAACCTATTCTTACTCCTAAAAAATAACTCTCAACTTCTATATATTTTTACTTCTTTTGATATCTTGGCCGATTTCGTTAATTTATCTGCATGCATCCCGGTTTCAGAGCACTTTTTGGAGGTGCTAGTGCGTGCCTAAACTCCGAATACAAAGCAGTCAGCAACTAAGAATTTATCTTTCAAAATCGCAAAATCGAGGAGGCAAGAATCATCAAATGGAAGCTGTTAGGTACATTCTTCATAGCTAAAGTGAAAAGCTCCACTTATTTTCTATGAAACCTCAACTGTGCCTTGGTGTAAGACCATCCGCAATTTATATCACAAAACCCTGATTAGACCTCACTGGTTTCTTATAATTTCACTGACCTTACTATTTCAACACCACTTCCCATTTTTGTACTCAAAACCACCTGGTACAAATCAAAGTGACAGCATTATGATCATCTTCGCTAACTTTCAATGCCTACAACCACATATGTATGTCCAACAAAATCTCGTAAAATCCACGTAATCTTCAATGCAATGGGCGCGAGCCACAATTTATACTTGCCCAGACCGCAGCGAAACGCTTCAAATGTTTTTGTAATTTCACGCTTCTCCTTGTATTATGAAATGTGGGTTGTATTTCTAAAGAATGCCTTAATTTCTAATTCTCCATTATCAAAAAAGAAAGTAAAAATTTAATTAAATAAGAACGGAGTAATTAGGTCATTGCTGGACACTGCAGCTCAAACCAACCTGGTGTTAAAATGATTTCTTCTTTCTATTTTGCATTGTAATGCAGCAATCATAACAATGCGAGTGGCTCGTGCCCTCGGCTCTTCCGCATGTTCCTTCATCTTTTGCCAGTGTGCGCTTCGTATTTATTTATTTATTGCAATTTTATTTATTTATACTCATTTGAAGGGGATTATTTTGCTTAAATTGATTTTTTGGTTCATTGTAATGCTTAGTAATTAGCAGCACACTCATCACCCTCCGCGTATTAACTACTTCAGTAGCGCTCAACGGCCTTCACACCCTTCAGTGCGTTCGGTTCACCCCTCTTTTAACACGCTTCCTACGTACCTTCATCTCAGCTTCTTGTCGTGTTCGCTTCTTCTTCAAGCAGACACCACTTGGCTTGGCTTGGCTTGCCTGTGAACCGAACAGCTGTTCAGCTCGGCGCAGCTCAACATTGTCGGGCTCTTAATGTACTTCACTTCATTTCGCCTGCCACAAATTCTTTTTGTCTCACTCTCCATCTTTCTGCTCTTATCATTAATTTTTGCGTTTTTGTTCTTTTGCCTTTGCCCTTTTTTTGGTGTGTGCGGTTATACGCATCCTCGGCCATCAAGGGTTTGACAGCCACACTTTGTGGCAAACTGACAATTTGCGTTTTTGTTTTCGTATCGCCGACAAAGCAGTCACAGCTCACCCTCTTTCAGCCGGACTGTGTTTTGACGTTTCTTGTGCGTTTTCCGGTGGTTCCTCCCCCTGCTCTGGTAGTAGCCTGTGCGTGGGTTACAACCCAGCCGCCTACTTCATCACCATCGCATTTCTCTCCACTGTCCATGACTAATTAATTGATTAGCTTCGCTAAATCGGTCAATATGTTTTATGGTCTGGCTTGTCTTTGCTTTTTCAACACGCTTTCGTGCTTCTTTTTCTTCTCCATGTACAGCAGTGGCTTTTCCATTTCTATTTTCACCTTTACTACAATATGTTTATTGCGGTTTGTTGCTTAGTAATGAGCCACTAATTAGATTTACGAAATGTTGCTTTTTCATCCAATGTTTATCATCTGGTGCTAGGCAGTCGTCTGCGAAATATGGCACGTGTCCTTGTTTTGGTTGTTGCATAAACAATGCGGTTATTTAAGTGTAGGTGTCGAGTAGCGACCGTGGCAACGTAATTATAACCCGTAGATATCTCTCTTTTAGGAATAGCTTTAAATCTGAGCTCAAGGTTAGTTATGTTCAGCTTTAAATCCGAGCTTAAGATCAGTCAGGTTCGATATGACAAAGCTTAGGTATCATAATGTAGTGCAGCAGTTTGAATTCTACTACACTTTTTACTTTCTGAAGAAGAGTTCTGATCTTTCAAGTAGCGGTAGCTGCCATCAAGGTAATAGCAGATGTTTTTCTCCGAAGTGCGGCTTCTTTTAGAAAGGTGGGCATTCGCTCTGATAGCAGAGCTACTTTGCAGGGCTTGAGCTCGCTGATAGTGAACTCAAAGTTATTCAAGGAACACATCACGTCACTAACAGTATCAACAAGCTACGTCCATATTGAATTTGTCTGGGTGCCTGTCTGATCATTGCGGAAGCGTCGGAAATTGTAAAGCTGTTGAGATTTCAAGACAAGACCCATATACACAAATTTCATTAGGAAGGGAACAGGCAGCGGTACTCCTGTCTTCATTTATTCGAACACTGGATCTGACCAACGCTTGCTGAGCTCGCGTGAAGCTCTCTGGCTCGTAATGGAACGTAAAGGGTTCACTGAACTGTTAGCTCATAGCAAGGCTCACACCGCCGCAACGATAGGTGTCCTAACTGATCTATTTTAAAATTGGATTATTCTGTTTTGAAATATCAAGAAAAAAACTATGCTCCTCTAGATATATATTAATGAGGAAAGATAATAAACTAGATTCCTAGCCATTTTCTGCTTGAAAGACTTTCTTGATTGAAGACTCCTTTCAACCTTCCACTTGCGTTTCGATCCTTCCATCTTCCCCGCCCTACCAACTTATTTTATTTGGGTGTAAAAGATACCACCAGGAGTAGGCTGCGATGCATTGGTCCATTTTATCAAACACTTGAACTGAGAGAGGATTTCAGAATGTCCTTCTCTGTGCCTTTTAATTTACCCGGTTTCCAGTAGTGTGTTAGGGAGTATGTGTTCTTTACCTAACCGTACCAAATAAACCTGAATTCTGTCATCTGTAAAAATTCGATTATTTTTTTGAGGATTATGTGAGGGTAGTCCACCTAAATTGACTTCCTCCAAAGTAGTTTGAGTTATCCGCCAGATATCTGTTTTCTTGGTTTTGCTTTTGTTGTAGGTCCAAAAATACTACATATTTTGGGGAATAATGTGATAAAATATACGTTGGACTACCTTTGGAACACTGAAGATGCCCCATTAAGTTTGGGTCTAGCTCTCTACCTAAGGGAACGTTTGTGGATACTTATGAGGCGTAGATTAAAAATCATCTCTTGTGAAGGACTCGTATTATCAATGAATCATATCGCGGAATATTCCATGGCCGCTAAAAACTCCATTCAGATTCTGGCGGTATAACAGAGCCGGTGAATTTACGATTGCTTTGATCGTTGTGAATTCTAAATTGAGTGTATGTGGGTGTATATATCAGCAGATCCAAGGCCTTCATAGGATCTAAAAACTTGAACTCTTTATAGTTGAAGAGTTTCCTACTTCAACAAATCTCAATCCCTCGTCGAACCGTATAATAATTCACTGCAATAATACAATATTTTCCAAATATTATTGGAAAAAATATATAAAATCTTTGACCATTCTATATTTCACAAAAAATTTTAATTTCTTTCTTTCTAAAAGTCATGCCATGTCGTAGGCATGAGTGTTGTTTCATAATAAACCTTTGGAAGTAGTCAAATGAAACTTAAACAGTTGTAAGAATGGAGCTTAATTTAAATCGAAGAGTATGTTCTATTAACCATATATCTTCCTCCTACTTCTACACTACACATACTCTATATGTAGTTATATGCTTATAGTACTTCACATATACTATCAACACATAATTTCAATGTTGTCGCAACTACCTTTGTTTATTCGTCAAATCGTCAACTCATAAATGAGTTTTCGGCAAATTGCTTTTAGTAAACTTGCCTTCTTAAGAACATAAATTAAGCCGATTTTATTGACTAACTTAAAAGACAAAAAGGTTAAAAGCGTGAGAATATGCACATTTGTTGGCTTTACGCCTATCCATATGTGTGTCAGTTTATTAAATACATACATACATATGTACATATATTGTATAGTTCATGCAAAACATAACTTTTTCAATTTGCGTAACGCACGACAAGAAATTAGCTCATATATGTACATATGTGCTCACATATATACATACATATCTGATACGGAAACTGACCTTGTAGGAAAAATTTGGGTGTGTTGCAAAGTCGAAACCAGTTCAATGATTTTGTTCATCGACCTAAGATAAACAGCAATATAGCTGTGAAGGGTCCATGATCCATATTTTTGATATAGACCTAAGACAGACTGCAATGTAAGCTCTATGGAAACAAAACAAACACTCCATTGACTGTTTCATTTACCCTTCCTATGTTAAAGACTAAGCTTGGTAGAATATCCTTTAGTTCCTCCCGTTGGCATTCCTTATATCGACTCAAGCTTCCTATAACGGCTTATCTACAGTAAGTTATGAGCCGAGTTGACAGTCCTTGATCGGATAAAAATTCCTGTCCGTTCCAATTACGTAGAGCCGGCTGTTGTGGGAACAAGTGAATCGGGTAGATTAAGGCGAATGCATTATTGACTTCATTTTTTGCAAAACAAAAGTGTAGTATTCAGGTAAGAGTCCGAAGATCACATCCTTTAAGTCTAAATTAACAGCCTAAAATGATTCTGATATGGCAATTCGTAACGTTAAAGGTATCTGCTATCCTTAAAGCATTCAAGCATTATCTTTCGAAAAATTGGTTCCCTTGGTGGACTCCTCATGAGATTTGGCATCATTTATGTAGAATACAATCGTTCCATTCGAAATCTAAAATTGTTAGCAGAAAGTTTTATTCGTGTGGTAAAAACTATATACGTCTATTTTCATACTCTAAACTGTGTATATTAAGTTTGCCATGAAGTTTTTAAAACCTAGAAGGAAGCGGCAGAGACCCCACAAAATATATATCTAAATTATCAACGTGACCGTCGCCTTTGTTCATCCGTCCATCTGTATATACGGGAAATATTCCTCAGTTTTTTAGATGCAGATTTGAAATTTTGAAAAAGTTCTTTTCTCCGCAAGAATCTCCTCGTGGTAAGGCTGAGTTAGAAGTAAGGCTGAACTCAGGCTGCGAATAATACAACGCAGCTCCTGACCAAGAGCTGCAAGAGAGAAGAACTTGTCTCAAAATGTCTCACGAGCTTATGCCGCCTTTAAATAAGCGTCCACAACCCCAACCGAGCTTGCAGCGAGGCAGAACTTACCCATGAGAGGGAGGCTACAAAACGCCCTGGGATCACGCAGTGACCGGCACCTAACGTGCACAGATGTCGACGAATACACAGGGCAAGGGCCCATCAGCAGCGGGGTCAGTGAGATTCTGATTATGATGTACTGGAAACCGTGAACGGATAAGTCATGACAAAGGGCTGGAGAGAACAGCTTTGAATCACCTCAGTAGGTAAGAGTGACATCTCACCGGAATGGCTGGCAGGCTAATGCTGTTCTCATCTTCGTCTCGATAAAACCCTGGAAGCCATATTTTCTCGAAACATAAGGTTCCTTAAGGACTTATGTCAACACTCGCGTGGGCTCCCTGCTTGAATAGATAACCATGGGGTTAATATAGGGCAACTGTTTCAACGCGCGGACATAGCGGCTTTAAAACAAATTATCAAAACCAAGTTCATCTACATATGTACATATGTTCTATTTGACGAGCTATCTTCACAAAATTTAGCATGGATTGTAGCCAAAGAAAATGGTTCAATCTCCGAAGAAATTGTGCAGATCGGATAGCTATAGCATAAAGCCGCCATACAAACTGATCGTTGGGAATCAACCGCTTGTATGAAAAACTTTTTCATTTGACGAGATATCGTCACGACATTTCGCGCAGATTATTGCTTAAGGCAAAGTTACGATCACCGAAAATATTGTTCAGATCGAATCACTATTGCATATGGCTGTCATACAAACTTATTGATCAAGAACAGCTCCATATAAAGAAAACTTTTTTAGTTGACAAGATATTTTCACGAAATTTGGTAGATATTATAGTTTAGAAGAGAAAGTCGTATTCTGAAAATATTGTTCAGATCGATTCACTATAGCATATAGCTGCCTTACAAACAGAACGATGGGAATCA
The DNA here is from genome assembly GCF_016617805.1 of Bactrocera tryoni. NCBI lineage: Eukaryota > Metazoa > Arthropoda > Insecta > Diptera > Tephritidae > Bactrocera > Bactrocera tryoni. Next base: position 76,842,329 of record NC_052500.1, read on the forward strand.
AAGTCTTGTATGAAAAACTTTTTGATATGCCGAGATATCCTACGAAATTTCGCACAGATTTTTGTTTAAGGCACGGTTGTGATCTCTGAAAATATTGTTGAGATCGAATAACTATAGCGTTAAGCTGCCATACAAATTAAATGAAATCATTTGCTTAGCCTGCTGAGAATTCCAGTTTGCGAATTATAATGAATGAAACTTTCAACAGCCGAAATGAAAGATACGTTTTGAAATAAATATTTTTTGTTTTTTAATTTCGATTTTATTTCTATTTTTAATGTTTTATATAACATTTTATTTACTATTTCACTACATGCTTCAAAAACACTTTAGAAATTCCTCCTAGCTCACTTGTTAAAATCTCCTGCAATCAAGTGTTTACAAATTCATAGGAATTTCACTATTGCATAACTGTAATATGTTTTCGAAAATATCACGCTTGTGAATTCAAACAGTGCACACTGTTGTGGGTGTTGACAATGTACACGGTCGCCCTGGTGACTTTTATTTGCTGGCGCTAATTAAATGTGTATGCGTGTAACTACACGGCAACTCACCCACATACACACTAACACAAACATGAGTTGGCAAAATATGAGGGATGACGTTTTAATCCAATACTAATCGCATATATGCACAAGTGAAGGACTCACATGACTCACATGACAAAGTGCGATATAAAACACATGCGAGTTAAATAAAGGGTTACTTGGCTGCGCAGCACTTCGGGAGGATATGTGACATTTATCCATACAAATATGTGCACATGTGTGTGTGAGTATAAAGAAGTAAATAATACACATGAATGGCAAACACTTGACATTATTCTCACCTTTGTGACATTAATCGTTTATTTATTCGCAAGCTGCTGTTGTTTGTGCGGAGCGGAAAGCATGGCAATATACTATAGAAAGCAATCTTGAGATTTAGCCAGCCAACAGTGGAAGTAGCCAACGCAGCTAAGACAGCACTTCACTCTTGATGGTCTTGCTACATTTATCATGTGCGCATTCGTGAATTGATGAGCTGCGTTTGTCGACGCTGATGCGATTGTTAATGGTTGGCTCTGCAGCTAGTTGTGGAGGGGATACAGCAACAACACATGTAGCGCTGATGAAAACGAAATTCAACGAAAAGGAAAATAATCAGCAACACGACAATTTGTCTTCTTAAGCTGATATGGAAAGTGCTGGACTTGGAAGAAGACAGCATTACCTGCGAAGCTGTGAAGTAAAGAGAATAATTTGTGCAAAGATAGTGAATATAAATAATGAAGGAGATGGGATGCTTAAATAGAGCAAATACCTTGCAAGGTCTACATAAAAATATCCTTCGTGACAAGTCTCTCATCATTTTTTATATCTGAATTATTTTTTCAATGGTATATCACTTTCAGTACCGTTGTTAGTTGTTAATCTTTCACTCTAGGTCTCCAAGTCTATCTATTACGCAAGTTTATTTCCCACCATTCTTAATACGTGTATGCTTATCCTTGCTCTTATGCAAATCCTTATCCTTATCCTTATCCTTATCCTTATCCTTATCTTTATCTTTATCTTTTTCTTTATCTTTATCTTTATTTTTATCTTTATCTTTACTTTATCTTTATCTTTATCTATATCTTTATCTTTATGCTTATCTTTATCCTTATTCTTATCGTTATTCTTATTCTTATTCTTTTCCTTCTCCTTCTCCTTCTCCTTCTCCTTCTCCTTCTCCTTCTCCTTCTCCTTCTCCTTCTCCTTCTCCTTCTCCTTCTCCTTCTCCTTCTCCTTCTCCTTCTCCTTCTTCTTCTCCTTCTCCTTCTCCTTCTCCTTCTCCTTCTCCTTCTCCTTCTCCTTTTCCATCTCCTTCTCCTTTTCCATCTCCTTCTTCTTCTCCTTATCCTTATCCTTTTCCTTCTCCTTTTCTTTATTCTTCTCATTCTCCTTTTCCATCTCCTTCTTCTTCTCCTTATCCTTATCATTTTCCTTCTCCTTTTCTTTATTCTTCTCCTTACCCTTATCCTTATCTTTATCTGTATCGTTATCCTTATCCGTATCGTTATCGTTATCGTTATCCTTATCTTTATCTTTGTCCTTATTCGTATCGTTATCCTTATCCTTATCCTTATCTTTATCCTTATCTTTACCCTTATCTTTATCCTTATTTATATCCTTATCTTTATCCCCATCCTTATCCTTATCTTTATCCTTATCCTAATCCTTACCCTTATCACTGTTCACATTATGAATCCTGAAAGTAATTCTGCTCTTGTCTTCATATCCGCTATCAACTTTATCAAAATATGTACTCGGTTGGTTAAGTGGTTGAAGAGGGAGGCGCAAGAGCGCCATTTGTTGGCTAACTCCCGTTAACCAAATTAAGCCTTATCCAGAAACTCAAAGGATCTTATAAAATACCTTATTTCCATCCCAGCATAGCAATGTTTCTGTAGTTACAACATGGGAGTCGTGGAAGTTATCTCGTCTCAACCGACTGAAGGCTGAGCATTCGCTAAGTAATGTTCCAGAGTCGCATCATTCTCTGGCGATGCTCTACATACTGCCGCAACTACTTTACCTTTGTTTTGTATGTGCCCTGTGATGACCCCTACTTATGTACATAGAATGTTACTAAGTTTCCACTTGTCAAAAATTAAAAATTTTTGGTGTTGTTCAACACTTCCTCAAAATACTTGTGTGGTATGTCCCATCTTGCTGGTGCTCCTGCACCTGAGCTGTTCCTCTAGGATTAATGCTTTGAATTCAAGCAACACTTGAGGGAGCTGAATAGTATAGAGAAGTTTAAAGAAATTGTGTTCCTGGCTGCCCCCGGGCAAGCTAACTCGTCCGCCATTTTATTTCCTTCTATTCTTGGGTAAGCGGATACTTTTTACCGAGTTTCCGACTGAGAGTCTAGTTATTGCCTCCTCTAATAACCTAACGCAGTAAGACTTAGTAGAGGCGTTACAGTTAACCTTCGTTTCTGCTTGGCTGTCCACTAGAAGATTAATTGGCTGGCTGATTAGAGCAGAATTCCACTTGACATCTTTTGATATGCAAAAAATTTCGGACTGAAAGTCTGAATAATCATTTAGTTTGAAGCTACCTTCTGAACATGGATTATGGTACTAGAGAGGCTGGCGTTTCTATTAACAAAGAAAACCCATGAGATTCATTAGATGGAACAAATAAGGATATCCCTATCTGGAACCATAACTTTAAGACGTAGAACTGTCATTGTGACTTTTAGTTGAGACGCAAACCACTTACTGTAAAGAGAGAGAAAGAGCTGACCCTCACGACAGTCGGGTCTGCGTAACCGGAACGGACACAGATTTTATCGCTCACAGGATTGTCAACTCTGTAACATTCTTCTCAGTTATTTCTGGGATGCTTTCTTCTACTAAATACAACAACCAGATGCATACAGGAAGAAAGAGATTGAGAGAGAGTGAGCTTAAAACACTGAGAAAGAAAGAAAAACAACAAGAGGGAAACAAAACGAAGCAGTGAAGGAAACAAAAAAGAAAATTTTCACTGAATCTTCCTTAAAATAGTTTCTACGCAGACAATATCGAAAACTCAAACTATTTGGAATTGATTTTCTAAGAATTGATCTACATACACATTCACTTATTATATATGATATACGCACATTTGTCAAACAAAAGTGCCAATAACAAAAATAAAAGCTCAAACTCATATGTAAATATGCTCTGCTTAAAAGCTATTAAGTAAACAAGACGCCAACAACAAATCAGTTAACTAAATGAACTAAAAAGAAGGCAAATTGCCGAAGCAAATATGCCAAATGACTGACTCTGTCTAAGTAGCTGACGGACTTTGCCTAGAAAAGCAGTGAAGCGTGAATTTGCAGAAACTACGAGCGAGAGAGAAAGCAACAACGAAAAGACGATGATTTGTTGGCAAGAAGAAAAGAAGAAGAAGAAGATATTATTAACAAGAATCATATTGTGCTTGCTAGACGCGAGACTACAAGACGTTCGGTTGTGTTGAACATGTAGTTATTGTTGTTTGTATGGTTAAGTTGGCGGCTTATTTGCTTGCTTTGTTTTTGTCTCAAATGTTAAAATGCCATAATGTCCTTTGCTTAACGTTAAGTTTTGCTTGTTTACACAACTCTTCGCTTGTACCGTCAAAGCTCACCTTGAGTGTATGTGTGTGTGTATACATGTAATTTTCTACCCAACTGCGCCTCAAAGCCTACTATAGAAAATGTAAATAATTGCCAAAATGCTATTACACAGTGCATACTTGTAGGCGCTTAAGCCTTTGGACGCGCTACAGGACAGCGCACAGCTAGTACAAGCTGTATCTTGTCGCCATGACATGCTCCTTACTTTGCTGCCAACAAAAATTTGTCTTGGCGTGTGTTAGAGAGTTCTCTTCTCTGTATTGAAATTAGTAAGTGGCGAGTTCGTTGTGGTGTTGTTGTTTACTTTGTTGCTGACATGTTTTGTGGCTTCACGACGGCTTTTGTGGCTACTTGTGCAAGATTTCTTGTTATGACATGTTTTGAAAATCGAAAGCAGGACTTTTTTGCAGCTGCTATCAAGCATTGTCGCCTTTTAGGCTCCTAACTGATATTTTTTGCTCACCTGGTGTAATATAACCGGTATATAACTGGTAGGTTTTACAATAGAAATTCTATTGATAGATGCTAAGAAATGTGCTAGAAGATATTTGTCAGTTAACTCGCGTTGGTCTTTTGTTAATTCATCTAATTCCATGGGAGATAAAGATATCTATAGTATTAATGTTGTTAAAGTAATGAGCTTGAGCAATTAATGTGACTTTTGAGCCCAAGGTCTTGAAGTTTCAGTTCCAAGAAACTCTGGAAATATAAATTTCCTCAGAATTTCTAAATTTGTATCAAAAATATGTTTGATTTGATATCCCGCCTTCACCTTAGAAATTACATGACTTTTAACTTTTATGAAAACCAAAAAAATAAATCAGGGATGCTTCTTTTAACAAAGTATTAGAGAACTGGATATGGATACATATCTTGGTTAAATTATCCTCAGTCGGCACAGTTGCATCTTTGTGACAGTAATATTTGTCAATAACCAGACAATCAACTTTTAATTGTGTTCGGTATCCCGAAAATTATCGGGACTTATCATTCGGGATGCAGTCAGTTCATTCGTTTGTCAACAAAAATCATACAATCAACTTTTAACTGTGTTCGGGATCCCGAAAATTATCGGCACTTACCATTCGGGATGCAGTCAGTTCATTCATTCCTTACCTAACAAATATTCATAAAATATTTTTAATATAGTACATGGCTTAAAATCATATGAAAACTTTATAAAAAAAATTCTTAATCTTTGTTCGTACAAAAAAATCCCGGGATTCCGTCAAGACATCATCTTATCACAAAATTCCACTAATCCATTTGTTATCTGTTTGGAAAACATATTCTTTAAAAATCCCGAGATAAAGTTCGGGATCCCATCCAGTAATTTTAATTCCCGAAATCATTTTATCAGAAATTTGTGCTTGAACATTTGTTATCTGATTAAAAATCATATTCTTACAAAAAAATCCCGAAAAAAATTTCGAGATCACAAAATTGCACCAACCCGTTTATAACTGTTGGAAAAACATATTCGTTAGAAATCCCGAAAAAAAGTTCGGGATCACGGTAAGTAATTTAAATTCCCGTAATCATTTTATCAGAAAGTTGTACTAGAAAATTTGTTATCCGACTGCAAATCATATTCGTAAAAATGTCGGTATCCCGTCGAGTAATTTTAATTGCCGAAATCATTTTACCAGAAAATTGTACTTGAAATCATATTCGTACAAAAAAATCCCGACAAAAAGTTTCGGGATCCAGTTAAGAAATCATATTATCACAAAATTGCACCAACCCATTTGTTATCTGTTTGAAAAATATACTGGTTAAAACAAAATCCCGAAAAATAATTCAGTATTCCGTTAAGAAATTTTGAATCCCGAAAACTTTTCGACGTTTCGTAAAAGAAAATTTTGCTCTGCATTCGAATTTCGATGTACTCTTATTTTAGTTTCTAAATTTTGAAATCCCGAAATTTTAAAATTGATTAAAATCGATTTTGAGTTTTCGGGATTTCGACTATAATTGAAAAAGAAGTGAGATTATGTACTTGTACATATATATTTAGTACACATATATACAGAAAGTATATATTTAAATTCTCTTTCATTAATTTTTTTAAAGAAATCTTATGTACAGTACATACTTACCTCTCACTTCTCCCTCAACCAGAAAAAGAAACGCTTCAAGTTTGAAATTTGCCGCAACACGACTTTTGCATTGCCCAACTTCTGCTTACCCACATATACAAATACATAAGTGAGTAGGAATATATTTTGTTTCGTGAAGAAATTATAAAATCAAGAATTATTCGCCAACACCAACAAAGTCTCGAAGCTCTTTGCGGCCTTCAGCACACAGCCAACTTTACGTAATGTGCACCAACGTCAAAAGATGCCGTCGCTTTGCTGACTGAAACAAAAAAAAGTATACACATACTATAAAGCAACAACAAACTGCGCAATCAAGCAAATTTTCTTGCCGCCCAGCTGCCAAAGAAGTAACTTAAGTTTCCTTCCCTCCCACCGTCATAAACCACATCGAAAACCGAAGAAAAAGGCAACGTAAAGACTTCAAAATTAAGTTGGAAACACTTCCAAGTGGCAAATGCCACAGCACGCCGCTCGAAAGGGTTTAAAAGTTGCATTGCCACACAAAAATTAACGTAAAAGAATTAAGATAAACTCAGCCATTGGGGAAACTCTTTTCAAGCAAGCGCCTTGTCTTTAATTTTCTTTTCGTAATTTTTTACTCTTTTTCTTTTCCTTTTAATTTTCGTTTTTTTATAATTTACGGCATATTATTTCATTTTCGTTTTTTTTCTTTTCGCCTTCATCAGTTTTCTTCGGTTTGTCATCAAATTGCCTAAAGTCTTTCGCAACAATCAGCGCCGCGCTGCGCGCCTTCTCCTGTCTCGCTCTCTTTCCAACCAACGCGGCATATGTTGCATAGGCGTATCATCAGCGCTGATGAGAACCGCATGAAAATTTTATGAGTTCGCCACTTAAGCGTAATTGAAAAATTTGATCTTCCAAAAGGCTTTGAGGCTTTTCGAAAAGTTATTGGCATAGCTTTTGTTGCCTTGTTGGGAAACGTTTGTGTGCCAGTGTCCTAATTGTTAGGAAGATTGAGGGGGAGGCAGATGAGAGTTGGAAGAAAAAGTTGCCACAAATAATTTCTCTTTTTTAGTTTCCATTTTTGAGAATTTGCGATTTATTTAATTTAATTTTAATATCCGCGAATGTTGTATCGTGAGCACGAAAAGGAACTGTCTCTATGCCACAAAGTCTGAACTTGACATTCCCGCAAAGCTAATACGGCTGTGTCAGCTGACGTTGAGTAACACCAAAAGCTCCATCAGGATCGGGAAGGACCTCTTCAAGCCGTTCGATACCAAATGAGGTTCTAGACAAGGCAACTCCCTATCGTGCGACTTCTTCAATCTGCTGCTTGAGAAAATAACTCGACCTTCAGATCTGAATAGAAGAGGTACAATCTTCTATAAGAGTGTACAACACCTAGTATACGCTGATGATATTGATATCATTGGCCTTAACCATCGCGCCATTAGTTCTACTTTCTCCAGGTTGAGCAAAGAAGCGAAGCAAATGGGTCTGGTAGTGAACGAGGGAATGAAAAAACATCTCCTGTCAATAAAAACAAACAGTCGTCGCACTTGCGACTTGACCCCAATGTCAGCCTCGAAATTCAACGCAGAATAACCGCAAACTACTTGGTGCTACTTCGTACTGAGTAGGCAATTGAGAAGTAGAGTCCTCTCTCGATGAACAAAGACCAATTTTCTACAAGTCACTTATCATTCTTGTCCTGCTATATGGTGCAGAGGCATGGACGATGAAAACATCTGATGAGTCGACGTTATGACTTTTCGAAAGAAAGGTTCTGCGAATAGCGCAATCGATGGAACGATGAGCTGTAAGAAAAATTTGACGTCATTAATATTGTAGGTCAGTGAAATAAGAGACAGCAGCTACGCTGGTTAGATCATGTCGTCCGAATGGATGAAAACATTACAGCTCTGAGAGTATTCGGCGCAGTAACTGCCGGGGGAAACAGAAGAAGAGGAATATTTCTACTCCTTTGGAAAGAAAAGGTGGCGAAGGATATTGCGTTTATTGTATTTTATAACATTCAGTAATCTCTGAGAGCCATATATTTTTATATAATAACATACTGATGCCATTAAAAATCTATATAAATGAAAGACGACTTCTCGGTATACAAAGTTAACCAAAAAACTAGTTGCTTTTGTAATGATCATTATGGCGAATCGATAAAGGAGATTAAACGTTTTATTTACTGTAACTGAGGGATTAGGGTTTTGAATGTCACATAAGCCATAATTATAATTTAAGGCTGATATATATATTTCTGGCCTAATAATGAAAATAGGAATATTTATCAACGAAAATGGTTTTATTGTTTTTCAAAATATTCTCCATCAAGATTTATACACTCTTGTATGCGCTCAAACCAATTTTCGAAGCACTTTTTCCACTCCGATTGAGACACCTCCAAAACATAGTTTTTGAATGCTTCGACAGCGTCTTCTGGCGACGAAAATCGTTGACCACTCATTATTTTCTTGATGTGTGGGAATAAAAACAAGTCATTGGGTGCCAAGATGGGCTGTACGGAGGATGACCCATCAATTCGACGTTTTGGCCGGTCAAAAAGACGCTGGTTTGAGCCGATGTGTGAGAGCTCGCATTGTTATGGTGCACAATGATTCGTCTTCTCTTGTTCGTTTTTCGAATTTCTACGAAGACTTCAGGCAAACAAAAGGTGGTGTACCACTCAGAATTGACCATCCTACGTTGCTCAAGTGGAACAGTCGCCACATGACCAGTTTTGCCGAATAAACAGGCGACCATTTGCTTCGAAGTGCTTCTTCCAAGAACAACTTTCGTTGGATTTGGCTCGTCTTGGAAGACCCACACGGTCGATTACTGTTTTGTTTCGGGCTCATACGCATAGATCCATGATTCGTCACCTGTGACGATCTTATAAACGTCTTTTGAAGCACCGCGATCGTATTTTTTCAGCATTTCTTCACACCAATCTACACGAGCCTTTTTTTGAGCGATTGTCAAATTATGCGGGATCCAACGAGAACAAAACTTTTTTACGGCCAGGTGTTCATACAATATCGAATGTATGCTGATGGGAGAAATGCATAGGCATGCCCCTATCTGAAGATATGTTACATGACGGTCTTGCATTATCAGTTCACGTACGGCATCGATGTTTTCTGGCACAACGCCTGTTTTTGGACGGCCTTCATGGAATTAGTCTTTGAGCGAGCGTCGGCCACGATTGAATTCGTTGTACCAGTTTTTCACAGTGCTATAGGATGGTGCTTCATAGCCACGCAAAGATTTTAGTTCATCGATGCACTCTTGTCGTGATAATCCACGTCGAAAGTTGTGAAAAATGATCGCACGAAAATGTTCACGAGTTAATTCCATTTTTTGGCCGAGAATGAATTTTTTAAATCCCTGTAAATAAAACAATTCACGATTAAATGACAAAACGTTCTGAGTGATGTTATGCTAAAAAATGTCAAACTTTCCAATGGAAAAGTCAGATTGCACCTGGCAACACTTAGTGTTGCTTAGGCCAGAAATATATATAGCAGCCTCCTAGTGCTAAGACCGAACTTGAAGCGTAGGTTATTTTAATGATGAGTTGATAAGAGTTTGGTGAAATGGTATGCTTTCTCTCATATATAGAAATTCTGTTAGTGCTAAAAGAGCACCGGTTTGTCAATGAAATCTGCTTAGGTTGGGTCAGAAGGTCGATCAAAAAAGGAATATGGATCCCACCTGGAGAGCTCAGATTGCTGGTCCTTTGTGATACCAAAATACTCGTATGTATTAATCAAAAATACTCCCAAAAGTCGTCAAAGCACTTTGAGCCTGCCCCAAATTTGTTGACGAGGCTGATAACTATTCCGGATATTTCGCCAAGTTCGCCGAAAATATGACTGTTGATATGATTAAACTCAGTCTTGCTGGGCAATGGAGGAGTAAGCGCCTGAATGTTTCTGTTCCACCTTTCTCCATTCAACGTTCACAGTTAGCGTTTGTCAATATTTTCAGTCTTGCCGCATGAGTGCCTATTGTACAGTGCTCAGTAAGAAGACCTACGATTGCGGCGAGATGTACCTGACTGACAGCAAGTAGTTTAGTAGATCGCCTGTGTTCTGCACTAGCTCAGAATGATCTCGCGGTTGCACAGCAGCTAGTTGTGAAAAAATGCCCCCAAAGCTCAGGAAAAGTCTTCAATTAATATTTACAATTAATAACAATAAATCATAGATATCAAAGAACAATATCTTTATGTTCTCAATACAACTTCCTGTTTGAAATAACTCCACCGAGTGCAAGCAAGCATATTAAAGGCTGCAAACATCAAAGGAAAAACGGCACACATACACTACTACAAACACACATATTTATACGCATACATTAGCATAGAATCGAACCAAGAATTCCAGCAGCTTTAGCTAATCGAAAATCAAAAACAACACTAACAACATCTGACGCCCTCTCCCGGCACACCAATGTGTGGCACATTATCCCATCAGCTCAGGCGCTTCAGTCACGCGCTCACAAGCGGGTTTGTTTGAGTTTTACGCAACTTTTTACCAACTTTTGATTTGCATGCCTCTTATGAGTCTACCATAGAGCGAGTGTTTTTTTTATTTTTGTATGAGTATTTGGGATTTGTTGCCTTTTTGCTGATTCGGCAAGCGCTGAGACACACAAGCGCACAGAGCAGCGGCAAACTTATCAAGTCAATCAAGCTGCTGGCATGAGGGCGCGCGCCGGCTAGAGGCGCAAAGAGATGCAAATGCCGCAAAAATACTCGCACAAAATCAATTCAAGGGTATAATTGCGATAATCTGCTTTTAAGTAGTTAAATAAATAAAGTTAATTTGAAGAAGATGATTTCAGTTGAACTTATGCCACGCATTTATGTCTAGAGCGGTTGGAGAACGCTAGTGAGAGTGGAATTAAGGGATGGGTAAAAGAAGTTGCCAGATGTGTAGATTCAAATTTTCTAACAATAATACGATTTGGCTTGAATTGCACTCCTGCTCTCTGAGAGTACTCATCACCACCGCGGTATAAGTGAACTGTGGGACGGAATTTCAAATTTCAAAGCCACAATCAAAATCAATGGTTTTCGTAAAGGTCGAAAGAACAGCTGGTACGATGAGGACTGTCGTATCGCGGTGGAGAGAAAACATACAGCCTCCCTCACAATTGTGCGATCGACCACAATTCTTCTATTAATTTTTACCACGAACGGGGAGGGATAGATACCGAGATTTGAAGAGTCACCTGCTGAACGGCAGTGAAAGTAAACACCTGAAGATGGCGAAACTGATTCCCCGATCGATGACCAAGGCATAGACGTTCCAATTATCCGTCTGAAGGACAAGAAAGCTTTTTTGAAATATATATGGTTGTGTGATTTGCCCAATCCACAAAAAGAAGACCCCACAATCTGCAATTACCGTGTCTAATATATATGGTCTTATAGAGCGTAGTGTGTGAAAGACTGAAGCTTGTCAACAAACTGATTGGACGTATTCAAGGTGGCTTTATACTTGAAAATCGAAAAAAGTGAAGTCCTCTCTCAACGAACAAAGAACAAACTCAACAAATCCCTCATCATTCTAGTCCTGTTATATGGTGCGAAGGCAACGACATTATCTGATGAGTTGGCCTTAGGAGTTTTTTGCGGAAGATTTAGGGTCCTTTGGGCATTGGCAACGGCGAGTACCGCAGTCGATGGAACGATGACCTGTATGAGATGTACGGCGACTTCGTGTATATACAGACGGATGGATAGACAGACGAATATGTCTAAATCGACACAGAACGTAAAGATGATTATCTACCTATACATATATATATCTTATAGGGTCTTCGACGTTTTCTTCTGGATACTATAAACATTCTGGACAATCGTAACACAAATAGAACACTGAAAAGTTTGAATGGTTCTCCATGAAGCCAAAAAGCTTCAAGAAACTCTAAACATAAGTAACTTTCTTATACGAATTCTTTAAGAATTATATTTAGAGCTTTATAACAGTACTATTATATTTTGAATTGCACATATAATTATAACTCACTCTTCTAATATTTTGTGTACACCTCTTCCGCGTACTTTCGCTATTTATTTAACTAATCTCTAACTCACTTCTTTTTACGCTTACTGCTTACAGCCGTACAGCATGAGCGCGGTCCGCGTAAGCCCAAACTGCATCCACAACTGCACCACCATCACCCCCATCATCCGCATCATCATCATCATCATCACCATCACAACGGCATGCCACATCACCATCCCGGCCATCATCTGCCCGTCTCACTGGTCACCAATGTGTCGGCTTCCTTCAATTACACTTCACACATTTCCACCCACCCTGTGCAGGGTTTCCAACCACCAGCACATCCGACCGCCTTCCATCATCCCGGACATGCGCTGGCGCAGCATAGCGCTTTACAAAATGGCGCCGTTGCCGTGCCACCACATCCCCCATTGCCATTTCCACCGCATCTTTTGCCGCATATGCATCACAATCTCATTGCGGAGGCCACCAGCAAATTGCCCAACATCTCGGCCGCTGCGACAGCCACAACAGCCGCCACGCTTGTGGGTGCGGTGAATGCTGCGGCGGCAGCCGGACAGCCACAAGCAACGAAGCATTTGCCGCTGTCACTTACCACCGGCATGCCCACTTATGACCTGACAAATAGTGGCGGTTCCTCCGGTGCGGCTAGCGGTGGCGCTGCCAGCACCACGAGCTTGGAGTTCTATGCAAAGTCAACCGTCACGACGCACAACTATTCGTCGCCGTCGCCAACGCCTTCCATACAGTCCATATCGAGTATTGGCGGTCGCAGCTCGTTGGGCAGCGAGAGTCCGCGTGTAAATGTGGAGACCGAAACACCCTCAGCAACACCGCCGTTGTCGACTAGCGCCTCACCGGTGCCCTCGCCGACGGACACTAATGTCACCGGTGGCCCGGCCTCGCCGATTATCAATATCAATGGCAATAGTAATAACAACAATAATAGTGAGTCCATGGACAACAACAATGATAACAGCATAAACAATCAGAATTGTAAGCCGGGTAGCGGTGGCAGCGGCAGTTTGACTGCCAGCAGTGGCACGCCATCACGTTCGACGCCGCTCTCCAGCCATTCGCCACCAGCTCATCACAGCGTTGCTGGCATTTCTAATAGCTCAAGCTCGTCGGCCGCTGCTGCGGCGAGTCAGGCTGCGGCGCTCTATGCAGCGCGTCAAAACGGTTTCCTCGAACTCTTACTCAGCCCCGATAAGTGTCAAGAGATCATACAATATCAAGTGCACAATTCAATACTATTTCCGGCGCTGCCACAACAATTGATTGGCGTAGACTCGCGTCTGTTATCGTGGGAAATGCTGCAGGAAACTACTGCACGTCTACTCTTCATGGCTGTGCGTTGGGTTAAGTGCTTGATGCCTTTCCAAACGCTTACTAAGAATGATCAACAATTATTGCTGCAGGTGAGTCTATTTGCTGGTACGTTTTATTGTACTTTAACCCTATAGATAATGGAGAAAGCTACATGAAGGAATAATTTGAAACTCCGATTTTTGGTAACAGCTCAGGTTGACTTAAGTTAGATGGGAACTTTTAAGATAGATAGATTTGTGTACTAGATGTTAGAAATCTTTCGTCCTTATTTCAGTTTTGATTTCTTAGTTTAAGCGTTGGTTAGAAATAAGAACTTGAGGGCTTAATTAAAGAACGGCGTTAAGACTCTTGAGAGTGATCACTCCGGTGGAAGAACGATTATGTAATCTCTCCCTAGACTTCGTTCTGAAAATTCTAAAGACTTTGTTGTGACGAATAAAAATATCCTATAGTCGGAAAGTATTTAAGTTAAATAATAATGACTGATCAAAGGATCGCATTTGGACTGTTAAAAGTAGTTCCTTGTGATGCCATAAAGATAACACTCGGTGCTTGAAACTTATAAATCAGCAAAGCGCTATAAAGCGTCATAAATCCAATAAAAATTTGCATAGGCGCTTAACTTCTATTCCCACCAACTCGGTGGAACAACAGAAAGTGTGAGCTCCCAAGCTTTTAACCCTTGTCCACGCAAATGCGTGAAACTCAAGAAGGAAGTGCGGATGTGCTTGCACCTCGTCTTCTTCCGTACAGCTTTTGAAGCTGGTGTCGGATAAAATTCTCAACCTTACAGCTGGACGCCGATAGGACAATAGCCTGTTAGAACCCCTATAACTATAAGCAGGCAAGCTGAACTGGGGGCAAAGAACTCACTGGATCGCTTACGATCGATCTTGAACCAAAAGGATCTTGCGACAGCGCATGAACCGATGGTAGCCCAGCATTAGCCGAGTTTCCAGAAAGCCCAGCTATCCATTAGTAGAACACACGGGGAGAGGGGAGCACCGACCCGTTCCCATTCTTCTGATAGCGGGGCTAGAGTAACTTTTCTTGTCAGCTCAACATCTTTACACCTGTCTGTGATTCTGCTGTGATCCATACTAATTTGAAATTGAAATCTAGGTTAGGCATTCCTTAACCACTCTTAAACGCACGGTTAGTGAGCTCAAGGCTAGTATCGTCTGCCTGCTATAAGATTGGATGGTTCTTCTCTAAAGGAGGCTACGCACCCCAGCAGTAAATCTTACACTACTTTTATGACAGGAACCTCGACTTGAAAGATTTTCTACTACAAGACAGTTTGTGGTAATTCCAAGACGTACAGTTTAAAACGAAGGATTGTCGGTGGAAAATGTTTAGACGAAAATATTACTCCTTTAGTAGATTTTAGTGAAGTAACTTTAGTCGGATCGATTGGTAGCTTTGAAGAACCACATCAAATCTCATATATTTTATAAAAAATTACTAACTTTAAGTCTTTCTTTAAATCGTAATTTTACAAATATGTCAATATATTTCTCTTCCCCAACCATGCTGCCACAGGAATCGTGGAAAGAGTTATTCCTACTCAACCTTGCACAATGGACGATTCCACTCGATCTCACACCCATACTCGAATCACCACTCATCAAAGAACGCGTACTCCAAGACGAAGCCACACAAGTGGAAATGAAGACCATACAAGAGATACTCTGTCGCTTTCGTCAGATCGGGCCAGACGGTAGTGAGGTCGGCTGCATGAAAGCGATCGCACTCTTTGCGCCGGAAACAGCTGGACTCTGCGATGTGCAACCCGTCGAAATGTTGCAAGATCAAGCACAATGTATACTCTCCGATCATGTGCGCCTGCGTTATCCACGACAAGCGACACGTTTTGGACGTCTACTGCTGCTGCTGCCATCCTTGCGTACCATACGTGCCGCCACAATCGAGGCGCTCTTCTTCAAGGAGACCATTGGCAATGTGCCGATAGCGCGACTCTTAAGGGACATGTATTCCATGGAGCCGGCGCAGGTGGACAACAAATAAAGTGGGTAGGCATTAGAGAGGTGTTGAAGTTGGTTTCTCGAGCATAACTGTAGTGCTAATGTGAGCACTAAAACCAATAAGATTTGACACGAAGTGGACATTGAAGCCGGTCATGACTCCTGGTGCTCTTCTTCGATATCGCAGGTAACTCGAGCTCCTGCTGTTCTTCCCACTGATGTTGTTACTGCTGGTACTGAGCTCTTTTTATTATTATTGTTGCATTCAGCTTCCATTGTCCTTACATGTGTATGCATGCGAGTGGCCGCGCCCAGCTGTCGAATTTCACATCGCTTCCGCGCCCTGCTTCTTCTTCCGCTTCCAGCTGTAACCACGCTGATATTTTATGTTGATATGACACACTAGTTGTTGTTGCTATTGCCATACTAACTACGAATGCTGTAACTGTATTTTTCTAATGTTGCAACGTCGCATTGCCAAGCGCTCACCGTACGCATGTGTGCGCGTGTGTGTAAATAAGGAAGTAACGGTTAAATAAAAATATAAGCTTTGTATATAGGTGTTTATGTGTGTGTGTGTGTGCGCTCGAGTGCTAGCAAATGATTTATTCCGCTGGCAATTGCTTTATTTGCTTTCCATTCGACATTTTGCCCGCGACCTATACCGCGAGCGCCGCGTTTTTTACCGTTAGCTGTTACTTTTGATCTTTTTTCTGTTCCCTTTGCGCTTATCATATACAATTTTTTCCTTTTCATATTTTTATTTATTTTTTGTATTTCTTTTTGCGCTCTTATTTTGTTATCATCACAGCGTCTCACAGCTCACCTGTACCGGCACCCAACGCTGCCAAGCTCAACTATCCTGCCATTCCCCCTCACTCAGTTGCTTGCTTGACGTTTTTCTTCTTCTTTTTCCCTTCGTGTGCATTCGTGCCCATATCCGTCGGCTATTTATGCTCAATCTCGCTTTGGAAAAATGTACGGACTTTACATTTGATATTTTAAATTTATGATTTTTTCCATCTTCCGCCTGCTGCCTCCCTTTTACCTTTGCTTACCTATTGGCCCGCCTCCCTCCAACAAATCCTGCTTTTCACTTCGTCGCCGTGCCGTTTCGCGCTTCGCATTGCATTGCAAGTTTAGAAATAATGAAAAAATAACTTTGCCGCCGGTCTTTCTAAATTCAATTCAATTGTGTGGACACTCCGCACACACTGTTGTTGCGCGCATATCAAAACAGTTAGTCAGCAAATGTAGCACGAGAAAATAAATTACCGAAAATCGTCGATAAATGGCGAAAAATCGCGCTTGCACCTCGCACAGCTGTGCGATTTTATTAACTTGTCGATTTATACAATAGTTGATTTCATTTAATTTCGTATTTTATTTGGGATTTTTATATATTTTTGGGCCACAAAAAAATTCGCATATTTTTTCAAACACCTGAAAATGCAGTTTGGCTGCAAAAAAAACGGAAAATAAAAATTTTCAAAAATATTTCAATATAATATAAAATTTAATGTTAACACCAGCGTTGTTATTTTAATGTGCAAAAATATGACGAATTCGCGAAAGGTGAAAATAAACGCAAAATCAAAAATATATGAAAATAAAAAAAACCTTAAATACCGTAGTCTTAAGCAAAAAAAGAAATCGCCCAGTGGCATTCAAACTATGCTTGTAATATATTAATTATAAAATACTCAATTATCCAATATTATTATAGCCTTGTACATATGTACATATTACTATTAAAATTACAAATTTAAAGCTGCGTTAATACCGAAAAGTAGTTACATACATATGTTATGATAAGAATTTAAGGTTAGGAACGTTTAGAAGCAATCAAAATATTTCACAAGATTTATTCTTTATTGGCGTAGGCACTGCTTACACGATTATAGTTTGAGAAGCTTATAGGACACATAATTGTGGTTGAAGAAATGCCGACAAGCAAAGACTACCAGCAGCAAGCATTTTTCTTCATCATAACAATTTCTTACTAAATCAACTTTTTAGTTTGAGACGTGGAGATTTAAGGCGTTATATCCACTTGAAGGTCAAAATATTTTTTTTTTTTTTTTTTGAAAACTTTTTAATTACCTTGATGTTGTAGTCGTTCTCCTGGAAGACCTCTCAAAAAAGGTGAGGGTGAGCTTAAGGCTGGACATTACCAAATAAATACCAAATATTAGTATATATGTATGTATATATATTTGCCCGTAGTTCCTAGGTGGAACATAGGGTCTCTTCTTTTTCTTAATTGGCGTAGACACCGCTTACGCGATTATAGCCGAGTTAACAACCGCGCGCCAGTCGTTTCTTCTTTTCGCTACGTGGCGCCAGTTGGATATTCCAAGCGAAGCCAGGTCCTTCTCCAGTTGGTCCTTCCAACAGGTGAAACATAGGGTCTCAATAAACAAATTATAATTAATTTTACTACTTTTCTGAAAATAAAGCAAACAAATATGCATTTTTGAACCCACCCTAATATATATACTATGCCAACTTTATTTCTGAAAAACTATTAATACGAGTAGAATATATGAAATTCAGAGTCAGTACTTCAAATTTATGGAAAGTGGATAAAAACTCTACCAATTTATGTTTTTTTCTCTCTCCCTCTCGGTCTTCTTCTCTATGTACCTTTAGGCTAGTTTCTCCTCCCCTCTTTCAATCTTTAATTCGCTCCGAGCATCAGTGTTCATAGTCTAACCTTTATTCAATTGGTCTGAGTCAGAGATAAAGAGATCCCCAACTCTCCTATCACTGGAAATGTGAGAGCCACTCACCTACCGAACTTTGACAGTTGACTGTATTGGGTAGGTTTTGACGTTTTGCAATTGGAATGACTGAACGGAAATTTGGAATAAGTTGGGCGTCCCATTATCCCTTGTCTGAACTAAGCAAAGTAATGTTAAAAGATTTTGATCAACAACATATCCATTATGATATGAGTAACAGAACTACAGGTTAAGATTGTAAAATAAAACAAAAAATTTGGGACGACTTCCCAATCGCTTGAAAATAGTATAAACATATGTAGAGTATATAATAATATTATATTAAATATAATATTAGCAATAATAAATAAATATATAATATAAAAAAACTTTGTGCTGTAAATTCAATAATAAAAATAAAAGTTAATGTGAAAATGAAAGTATCCTTAGAAAAATATATAATCAAAAAGTTATCTCATAGTAAATGTATTTCCCAAAAATATATTATTCACCGAAGCTACTTGCTAGGGCAACTCAATTATTTTTAAGCTAAATTTAGACATAATATTATTAATTATTAGAAACTAATTATATAATACACATTTAATCGATATAAAAAATAAAGTTGTTTAATCGTCAGTCAATTTAATTCAAATAAAAATAAAAGATATGCTTAAACAAAATGAAGTAAGACAATTTTATTTACAAAGAATTTGACGTGATATGAAACCTATTTATTATCATTTAAAATAAAATAATTATTATATAAAATTTGTTATTATCAAATTTAACAAAAATAATTTTTTTTGTTAATATTATAAAAGTTTCTGTTTATACTATTATTAATTATTTGGCCTACTTTTATATGAATATTTAAATTTCTTACAATGTACATTTACAACTATATTTTTGTATCTCAACCTCTTCTATAAAAATATATTATATATTTTTACACTTTTATTATATTTTATATATTTTTATAACACAGTTACACTTTTTTATTTTATTTTTCATTCATTCATTCTTTTCAAGGCTTAAATTCTTTTAATAATATTTTTCTGATCTATTAACCTATTTTTTCATGGTATAAAATTATTATTATTTTTTTTTATTATTATTATGTTTTTATATATGTTAAATTATATTTTGCTTTCCTTTTTTCATTTTAGTTTTTAATTTGGCTTTAATGGAATACAGTTTAGAGGTCGAATTCTGCCAATAACAGCAGAGTTATAAATTTTTCAAAGGAAATAAACAAAGATTCATGAGAAAAAGGGGTAAGTACAGACTAATTATTTCTATTAACTCATAGTTAAACCAGTTTCGCCCTCAACTATGTTTTCTAACCCTGAACCATATACAAAGTATACTAGAAGGAAACGTAGAAGACTCTATAAATCATATCTCATATATGAGCAAAAGACAGTAAGACTTTGATTATAATTTGAAAATTCTTAATTTATTCTTCGAAATCCTATGTCGTTCTCGTCACAGTAATCTCCTTGGCTCTAATACACTTGTGCCAACGTTTTTTCCAATCCTCAAAACAGTTCTAAAAGTCAATTTTCGGTATAGCCCTCAATGCGCGTGGCGATTCCAAGTACAACAAAAGAGAAATCTGAAAATATAATTGCAAGGTATTTTCTTCCAAAAATTTAAAAATAATTTCAAGCATCAAGAACTTATTTTACAACCAACTTATACGCACATTACTTGTATTTATGTCTTAGCAACTCCGAAAAGTCCCCCAAATTTTGTTGTTAACTAGTTACAGCGGTACACTTCTACAATTGTATACCATATACTGTTTACCAATATCAACATAATATTCGTTGATCTATTTATAAAACCCAGACATGCCTATATCCGATATTACATTTCATAACTTCAACTAATTCGTCTTTTAAGGCTTCATTTTCCATATATTGAAATACTATGTTTTCAATTCTTAGGAAATCGGTATGTAGAAGTGAATTTTTTGGTACCTAGGTTGTA
The DNA here is from genome assembly GCF_016617805.1 of Bactrocera tryoni. NCBI lineage: Eukaryota > Metazoa > Arthropoda > Insecta > Diptera > Tephritidae > Bactrocera > Bactrocera tryoni. The sequence continues at coordinate 76,862,623 of NC_052500.1, forward strand.
GTAGGAGGAGATTTAACGGCTTTTCTAATAAGTATGATATGATGAAGGTATAATCTTCTATAAGAGTGTACAGCTGCTGGCGTACGTCGATGATATAGATATACAAGTAATCGGCCTCATTAACCGCGCCGTTAGTTCTGCTTTCTGCAGCTTGGACAAAGAAGCGAGGGCAAGACGAAATATCTACTGTCATCAAATCAGGGTCGCGGCATGGCTTCCACGTCATAACTTGACAGTCGAAACTTTGAAGTCGTAGATAATTTCGTCTATCTTGGAACCAACATTAACAGCAACAACAACGTCAATCTCGCAATCCAAAGCAGAATAACTCTTGCCCACAAAATATACTTTGGATTGAATAGGAAATTGAGAAGTAAAATTCTCTATCGACAAACAAAGACTAAACTCTACAAGTCACTCAACATCTCCCTCCTGCTATATGGTGCAGAGGCATGAACGATGACAACATCTGATGAGTCGAATCGTTCTGCAGAAGATTTATGGTCCTTTGCGTACTGACAACGGCAAATATCGCATTCGATGGAACGATGAGCTGTACGAGGTATACGATGACATTGGCATAGCTCGGCGAATTAAGAGACAGTGGATACGCTGAGTAGGTCATGTCGTCTGAATGGATGAAAACTTTCTGGCGCTGAGACCTCCACTCTGATAGAAAGACCAGTTGGAGAAGGACCACTTGAAATCTCCAATTTGCGCCAAAAAGTAAAAAGGAAAAACGACTGGCGCGTTGTTGTAAGCTCAGGTATAATCACGTAAGCGGTATCTACGCCAATAAAAAAGAGGAAGTGTCCAATATTACGTTTGGCTGTTTAGGGTCAGTTCTTCTTCAATTTTGCGAACAAAAGAAGTCATAAGCAGCCTGGTCTTTAAATTACGGTGGCTGCGGCACTTATAAAGTTTTGTTCTTCCACAATACGGACGTTTCTGGCGGATCGCTTCGTGCAAATTGAGCAGGTAATATTTTTAATTGATATTTTTAATCGTGCCGTTAGACGCCCCTGCATCGAAGAAAACCGTTAGCAAAACCTTCACATTCGACCTAACTTGGCGCGCTATTGTCGGTCTTTGCTCATGCTTTGCATGCTTCCATTGGAATGCTTGAGCTTTGGTTTCCACGGCATAATCATATACCCACGATTCATCACCAATTAGAGCTGATCTAGATCGTCGCGGACTGAGTCCAACATCTCCTAAGCAATGTCAATACGACGCCGTTTTTGTCAAAAGTGAGCAATTTTGGCTCGAAAACCAAAATACGTCCAAGCAAAAAAGCTGTCAAAAATTAATTAAACATTCAAAATGGCCGACCTTGTCAGCATATCGAAATGATATTAGGACCAACGTAACTCAACAAAAAAACCGTCATGTCTCTTAGTTTTACGCCGCTTCTAAGACCATCTTGTTAGTGTACTATTCGCGCCAACTTCTTTAGATGCTCCGTCGCCTCCTCTCTACACTTGGTATACAAAAATGTACTGAAATTTCGTGACTTTCCGTTGTAAAGTTCGTCGAATGCCGCAGACACAGCTTGGGCAAAAGGCAATAAAAATCCGTTACGGTCAGGAAATTACAAAACCAAAGACAATACCATGGACACACGCACACAAGGTATCTGACGACAGACGGTCATTTTCACTACCACACGACCATGTACTAAAGACGAACTACCTACGAGCGGCATGAAAATCGAAGCTGCAACTCCACGCTGTCGCCAACGAAAGTTCGAGTAATACTGTAACGGTGAATATGCATGGATTAGTCAAGTACAAGGCAATTCGAGGCCAACGAAAGGCCGCAGCGCTGAGCGTGGGCAAGAAGTCGGTGGAAGTATTGTTACTGTTAGAGACGAAGGCGAAGGTAAAGAAGAACTTGTGTGTGTGTTGGTGTTGACGGTATGCATGCAAAGGGCAAAAAGTTGATGGAGAAGCTTGGATAACATTTGGCTTGATGGCCGAAAAACGCGAAGCCACACATGTAAGAATCTACTTACACCGAAGTGGCGCCAAGTGAGACGATTGACCTAAGCGAACGCAGGAACCGCAGAAGCGGCGGTAAGAGGAAAGCGTGAGTGCGAAGAGCAAGAAATTAGTGTGGCAAGCAGCAAAAGTGTAGATGTGGGAGCATAAATGAAAGTGTTGTAAAGGTGCGCGAAATGACCTGAAGGATGCCATTGAAGAGTTGGCGGTGTGGCATGAAAGCTGGACACACACACATGTATATATAGGCATAAGTATATAGAGTCCTTACAGCTAGCCCGTGCATTTATGCTCATGTCCAACCTTCTAAGCCGTGTTCATCCACTCGAGTTTTTTTTTGGGTTTTTTGTGTCTTCCTCCAGTTAACCGCCTCTTTGCATGTCTACATGCTCATCTTTGCCCCTGTTGCCCGCTTGGCTTGTGCGCTCGTTTGTTTTTTTCATGTCAGGTTAATCATGCATTGATGATGTTACGCGTTAATACCTTCATGTGAGCTGGACCACGTGTTTCGGCAACGCCACGACGCCGCCAATGCAATCACACTTAACCACCCTCAGCGTCGCCAGACCTTCGTGCTTCGCTGCTTGAGTGGCGGACGCGCGGACCTGTATATACTTGCTGCTACACACAAACACTCATACACTACTTGCACATATACATATATACACATATCATACTTGCAACATGGAAAGTGCAACAAATTCAGCGCGCGTCGAAGGAAGTGGTTTACTTTAGCGCCACTCAGCGCTGGCCTGTATATGTCTCTAAGTCGGTGTGTGTGTGTGTAGTTGTAAATATGTGCTTACCGCTTTGTTTGCTCGCCAAAGCGTACTAGACCCGTAAAATTGATTGCCAACGGAAGCTGGAAAGTTGCACGTAACTTTTTTTCCTCTGTCTTCGCTATTGCTCTTATTTTTGTTGTTGCTACCATGTCGGTTGTTGAAATGGTCTCAGTTTATCGCCGCTCCGTGCACGGCTTTCACCGTTATGCCGGCGCATTTGCACAGTTGCTTGATGAGTTTGTCTATCTGTCTGTTGCAAGCTCTTGGCACATTCGTTTATATCCATGTGTGTGTGTGTATAGTGCGCGTGTATCCATGTAAAGGTGTTTAAGTTGGTATATGGGGGTATACTTTCATTTGGTGTAAATTGAAAATAGGATTTATTGACATGGCGTGTCCTGTCGCGATGCCACACTTAATCGTGCGTTGCATGTACTACGCCTTCAATGTATGTATATGTGTGTAAATATATATATGTATATACTAATATTATGTGTGTAATACTGTTTATGAGTAGTGTAGTTACAGTTAATGTGTGATTTCGGAAATTGGCATGTGATCAAATTTGAACCGGACTGACAAAAACTTACAATTTCACAAATTTAATACAAATCTTAATTAACGCCTTCAAAATCTCCAATTAAAATATAATTTCGGGATTCGTCTAGTGATCAAATTTGAACCGGACTGACAAAAACTTACAATTTCACAAATTTAATACAAATCTTAATTAACGCCTTCAAAATCTCCAATTAAAATATAATTTCGGGATTCGTCTAGTTATCAAATTTGAACCGGACTGACAAAAACTTAAAATTTCACGAATCTAATACAATCTTTGTTAACGCCTTCAAAATCTCCAATTTTCCATTCACTTATTATAAACCTTGACCAGGATGGCTTACAAGGCTTTAAGCGAACTCTCTTTCCTTCGGTTGTAGCTTATTTTAGGGGTGCATAGCATTCACTATTTTGTTGGTCAGTTCCGACTTCATATTCATAAAACCACTCTTCTTCACCAGTAATAATGCATTTAATGAATGTGAAGTCCTCAACAACGATGTGAAACAGCTCTTTTGCGGCCTCTACTCGAAGTCGTTTTTGCAGAAGGTTAAGCTCTTTTGGTACGACATCCTTCATACCCAAAAAATTAACCAAAACATTATGCAAAATGCGTTCAGTTGATTCATAAGATGTGTTGAGATACTCTGGTATATTGCTGATGCCAACTGGATCATTTTCAACCACTCTTTCTTTAATTTCTTCTGTGTTATTATTGTTAACAAAGGCGGATGGGCGATGAAGCAAGACTTCGATGACTTTATCAATCTGTTCTCATGGTTAGTTGTAACCGAACAGCAGCAAAAACGTCTCAGGGTATCTGTTAATTCAAAGCCAACCCAATGCAATAGTTTCAATTAATTTTATGCTCCTTCTATCAGCTTAGTAATTGTCTTTTTCCTAAACAAAATACAATACATATAGAAATACCCATCTCCGCCGTCGAAAAATATAGTATTGGACGAAGATTCTCGTCTGAATAGGCACCCTATTGAAGAGTTTATTAAATCTAGTTTATAAAATTGTAGCATTTAGTCGAAGCAATGTTCCGAGCTATTCGAATATTTTGGTGAAACCAGTAACTCTGAGCAGAAATACTGTTTCCAAAGTAGTCATTCGAATACTATTAGTAGGCGTGCCGATCATACAAACTAGATTCAAATCGCTAAAAGTAGAAACCAACTACTCGTAGACACCGGGTGCATACCGGGACTGACAAGGAATACGTAGTTACAAACTTAATCATTCAAGGATATACTGAAAAAGACATAATAACCGGATAATGGACTATTGTAGGCATAACCTTTCCTAGAAAAAAAAATTATATGAAAATGTTGTTGAAATCTATTAGCCGTTTGGAGTAGTCTTAAAACTTTTAGTACCTTCCATTTGTCGGCAACAACAAAATACACATAAAAAATAAGAGGAGAAGTTCGGCCAAACATATAGGGAAAATGTAAATAGCCATTAAATATGTATATATTCCGAAAGGTTTCAAGATCATAGCACACTCTTGTAGAGCTCCAGAGGTGATCTAGTGACTGATACCCAGAGTAAATTATGGAGGGAAGACTTCTCCTGCCGCTGAACAACAAACAATGCACAACACCATGAGGTGGTGAGCCCCAATTGATGACGATGAAGCGGGCGTTCCATTACCCGACCATGAATATGTTCGACTAGCAATTACCCGTCTGAAGAACAACAACGTGGCGAGGGCCGATGGATTGCTGGCCGAGCTATTCAAACATGGCGGCGAAGAATTTGTAGAACATGGTCAGACGAAAGCATGCCCGACGATTGGAATTTAAGTGTGCTCTGTCCAATTCACAATCTGCGCCAACTACCGTGAGATATGTCTCCTAAACATCGCAAATAAGGTTCTATCGAAAAAACTGTATGAAAAACTGAAGCCCATTGTCAACAAACTGATTGCACCTTATCAGTGTGGCTTCAGACCAGGAAAATCAACAAACCGACCAGAATTTGATATCCTCGCAAAACTAATGCTATTGAGCAATACCAAAAGCTCCACCAGGATCGAGAAGGACCAGTCCAAGCCGTTCGATACCAAACGAGGTTTTAGATAAGGCGACTCCCTTTCGTGTGACTTCTTCATCCTACTTTTGGAGAAAATAATTCGAGCTGCAGAACTACACAGAGAAAGTACCATCTTCGATAAGAGTGTACAGCTGCTGGCGTACGCCGATGACATTGATATCATTGGCCTGAACAATAGCGCCGTTAGTTCTGCTTTCTCCATAATGGCTAAGACAGCGAAGTAAATGCGTCTGGTGGTGAACGAGGGCAAGACGAAATATCTACTGTTATCAAACAAACAGTCGTCGCACTCGCGACTTGGCACTCACGTCACTGTTGACAGTCATAACTTCGAAATCGTGGATAATTTCGCCTGTCTTCGAACCAGTGTTAACACCAACAACAATGTCAGTCTCAAAATCCAAGGTGCTGCTTCGGATTAAGTAGGCAATTGAGAAGTAAAGTACTCTCTCGAGGAAATTCTTCAAGTAACTCACCACCGTCGTTTTGCTATATAGTGTAGAGGCATGGGTGAGTTTTCAAGAAAAAAATTCTGCGGAAGAGTTTATGGTCCTTTACGCATTGGCAACAGCGAATACCCGCAGTCATGAAAGGATGAGCTGTACGGGAGAACAGGTAGAGAAGCACCTGCCTAGACTTGGAATCTTTAATTGTCGCCAAACAACGAAAAGAAGAACGACTGGCGCGCTGTTGTAAACTCGGCTATAACTGCGTAAACGGTGTCTGCGACAATTAAGACGAAGAAGAATAAAGATTTCTTTTTAATTACATGAAAATATATTTTTTGTCAATCCGGATCAAATTTGATCAGGTGGTATATACCCACAATTAAACGAGTATATGCCTTTATATGGATACAATTTAAATATTTTATTATTTTCATCTCAAGAATCGTTTAAGTGTGAGAACCGCTTAGGGACAAGCAGTTGTCGTCCGTCTAATAATAAAATTCCCTTGCAACATCTTATACATATGTATTTATGTATATTTAATATGTGTGTTGCATAAATTAGCAGCTGAAGAACAACTTATGCAATGTAAGAAAACCTTCGTAACGGCTAACGGTAAATACCACAAACGTCTTAGCCATGTCCTTTTTCCAATGCAAAAAAGGAGTAAAATTCGCAAAAGTATAAATAAATAATACGAAAACGATATTGCTGCACATCAAACATGAGCGATAAGTAATACTAAAAATATTTATGTCTACTTAGAGCAATAATGTATGTAATGTAAGGTGCTTTGCGCACATGACAACGGAAATACACACTTACATACACGATTGTCTATAAAAATAATGTTGAAGACCTTTACAGAAGCTCGCTGGCATGCAAAATCGAAGGCTGTCAGCCAATGTGACCGCAGCACAAGCGAGTTTTCATGGATGGGTATGTATGTATGTATATGTGTGTGATATCACATAACATGTGTCATATATTAATAATATTTTATTTAAATGTCCAAGACATCTCGTTGAAGACATAAGCCCACACATCATTGCGACATCAAAATGTCTTGGCAGACATGGCGTAAGGCTTCCGCAGACATCACAATGTCATATTCTACAATTTCTTTATGTCTATGTATGCTGCAGTAACAATAGCAACAAAAGCAGCAGTAAGGTGGTCGGAGTGCGGCCAGCGAGCTGTACAATTGCGCCCAAGGATACTTGTCTTTGCTAATCCTTTAACCACACGAACACAAGCAGACAAACACGGGTTAGGCACATACAAACATATACACAGAGAAGGCACATACATATATATACTTGTATAGAGGAGGCACACATATAATATACACACATAGAATAGTAATGCAACATCTTATGTCGTTTTCTATAGCTGATTTGCGCTGCCAAACCCTTTGGCTATTCGTCATTCGCACTCAAAGTAATTCAAGTATGGACCTGCACGTACAAATATCTATATATTTATACCCTGAACAGGATATATTAGATTTGTCACGAAGTTTGTAAGACCCAGAAGAAAACGTATATATAGTACGAGTATAAGGTAGCAGTAAGGTAGCAGTAGATCCGCTGCTCCGGAGTGCAGCCACCTTTAGAGAAGTGACCATTCACTCAAATAGGAGAGCGGCGATACTGGCCTTGAACACACTTACAGTGCGGACAGGGTTGGTCGAGGAGTGCCTAACCTCGCCATCAATAGCATCGAGTGTCTTTGGGATAAGACTGGTATGAGTGCCGGGCCACAGTGGAATCACAGGCAACTGTAAAACTGCTGAGCTAGCAAGAAATGGCAACCTAGAACCGCTACCGGTAGAATGAGACCAGTTCGGTGCTCCCATTTCCTCTTGCGTTCTACTACTGAACAGCTGTGCCTCGCGAAAGCTTGGTCAGCGCTGGGCCACCACTGGTACATGAGCTGTCGCAAAACGCAATCGCAGGAGATCTAGTGATCTCTTTTCCCTCAGTAATGCTATTAGGTTGGGTATCTTACCAGACGCCGTTTGCAGAAGTTGATTGGAAGAAAATGAGGTGGAAACAATTCAACACTTCCTTTTTGACTATCCCGCATTTGGGAGCTCATGATTTAAACACTTGGGAGCACATACCATCAGATCCCACCGAATTGGCGGGAGTTGAAATTGAGCGCCTATGCAAATTTGTATTAGCAACTAAGCGTTTTGCTAAACTACAAGTCCGTACACAAGATTTCTTATTTTCCATGGCTTTATAAAGGACTACATATACCAGTCCACGTGCGATCATCGATCAGCCATCTAACCTACCTAACCTAACCTATAGTATAAGTGATTCATTCATGTTCATACGCGAACTAGTCCCTTGTTGGAACGGCCGAAATCGGATCACTATGGTATATAGCTACCGCACAAACTGGTCGATCAAAACTAACTTTTTCTATGGAACTTTTTGTATTTGTGAAGGGTATATTATAGCTTCGGTGAAACCGAAGATAACGTTTTTTCTTGTTTTCTTTTATATTTTAGATTTATATCCAGAAAAGAAGGTAGAAACAAAAACTGGAAGCGAAATTGTTGGGTATATTTTTCATTGTTACATTTCTTTGCTTTATTATCTCTTTATTTTTCTTTATTATGCCTTTATGAATAGTAAAAGTGTTAAGTCGAGCATATTTAAGAGAATGGAAGTAGCGAGGGCGAGTGTCGGAACGGCATACTTTATCCGATTATCGCATTGTTAAATTTATTGTTAATATTTTTGCTTTATTTTTTCTTATCGCCATTGAAATAGATTTTTTTCCAGAGACATGTGAAGGAATGTGCCAATAAATATAGGACAGAAAATATTTAGAGCAACAAGACACTTCAAATTTAATGGGGAATATTTATTATAATGGAAAGAACATTCTTTGGCATTTATTTTTTAAAGATTATATCTTTAAAATGTTATCCACGGCTACGTTTCAGTTGGTTCATCCGTTGATACCAATTTTCAATAACTCGTTCGAGCATTTCGACTAATAACTGGCAAATGATACGCCTAATGTTTAGTTCCAAAGCCTCAAAGCGGGATTGCCTGCCAAGACTTTAGACTTTATATATCCCCATTTGATCTTAATGGCCAATCGACCGGCCCAAAACATGAAATTATCTCCTCACCGAAGTGTTCTCCCAAAAAATCCATTGATTGCTGCGATATATGGCAAGTAGCGCCGTCTTTTTCAAACGAAATGTCGCCGAGATCACGAGCTTCAATTTCAGGCATCAAATAGTTAGCCCACAAACCACACCAAACCGTTGTTTTTTCTGAATGAAATGGCAGCTCTTGAATCTCTTCAGGTTACACTTCATCCCAAATAAGAGAAGTTTGCATGTTTACATACCCACTGAGTCAGAAATGGGTCTCATGGCTGAATAAAATTTGTCTCGGAAAGTCTTTCCATGATGAAATGGCAAACAATACTGAACAAAAATAACATGACAGCTTGACAGAACTCACGCGTGATCGGTCAAAAAAAGGCTATTGAAAAAGGTACCTTTACTTAGATCACCCATTAGAAAGCTATCATGGAAGGCGAATGCTGAGGAGAGCGGTGGGTTATCTCACCAAAAGTTGTTTTGACTTTGAAAAACCGTAGTTAAGCCAATACCGTTCGATGGTGTATTTTTCTTGTGGATGGCGGTCGTTAAAGCCGTAATCATTAAACAGCTAATACGTATTCAACGGTCAGTTCTCGTTGGCATCAATGATGCACTACGTACAGCACCAACGATGGCACTTAATGCTATTATACATATAGCACCCGTGGATATAGCCGGCAGATACATTGCTGCGAAGGCTGCTATCAGACTCCGAGAAATTGGACACATTAAAGATCCCAGCATCCCTGACAACTTGAACCACTGCGCCGCGAAACCTACTCCTAGTGACTTTTTCTCTGTCCGCAGGCACTCTAAGAGATATGTGGGTAGGAGAGACAGGCGCAGTTAGCTTTTTCACGGATAGATCGAAGCTTAAGTGGAAGAAAGGAGGTGGATTCTTTTGTAGACAGCGTTCAATCAAATATTTCATTAGACTGCCAGACCACTGTAGTATTTTTAAGCAGAAAGCGATCCATCAAGTTAATAGCAGTTGTACTGCTCCGAGGTGTAGCTGCTTTCAGGGAAATACACATTCACTACATATGATAGTTAAGCCACAATACAGACCATGAGCTTTCTGGCAATGCGTGCAATGTTAGTTTAGAAGTGTATGATCTTCGTAGGAACAGCCTTAAGTTACTTCTATATTAGACCTGTTTAGGTGCTTGGTCTCAGTGGAAATGTTAGAAACTGCAGAACATAACATGAGTCTCTACGGATATCTACCGGATTACGTTAGTCAATCTAAACAAGGGGACTTCACTACTTATTAAGAGTTTGAACCAAATGGAAGCTGATCAGAGTTTGTTCACTGAGAAGGCTTTGTGTTGTTGTTGTTTTTGTTATAATACTTAAATCCGACTGTTGAGGGAACGAGAATCAAAAGGACCGTAGTACCTTTTTCATAGCACATTTGGAAAAGTGGTGAACCTTTGAAAACAAATTAATTGTCCGAAAATCTAGACAAATTAAATTTTGGCACACACTTATGTGCCAAAATATTTTTTCGCATTTTAAACAGTCGGAAGTATTGTGTGATCGCTTAAAAAATAAACCACATTTAGCCGTTAACAGAGGATGGGGACATGAGTAGAAGTTCACGCAAATGAGGACAGTTCTCTGGGCGTCATTCACTTCGGAGTGAATAGAAACGATTCTTTTACATATGGATCAAGCAGTTCACGACTTCCGGCACACGCTGATGAAATCGACATCATTGTGCAAAAGTCGTCGCTTCCACGTTGCTTCCACGTCTATAACGCTTCCACCAAGCACAATGTCAGCCTCGAAATCCAAACCAGAATAACTCTTGCCAACAGATGATAATTCGGACTGTGTAGGCAATTGAGCAGTAAAGTTCTCTCTCGACGAACAAAGGCCAAATTCTACAAGTCACTCATAATTCCCGTCTTGTTAAATGGTGCAGAGGCATGGACGATGACTATAACTGATGAGTCGGCGTTACGAGTTATCGAGAGAAAGGTTCTGCGGAAGACTTATGATCGATGGAACGATGAGCTGTAGGAGATATACGACGATGACATTGACATACTTGTAGTTCAGCAAATTAAATGAGCTGTCTAGGTCATGTCAACCGAATGGATGAAAGCACTCCAGCTCTGAGGATATTCGACGCAGTACCCGCCGTTGGAAGCAAAAGAAGAGGAAGACCTCCACTCCGTTGGGGAGATCAGGTGGGGAAGGACCTGGCTGCACTTGGAATATCTAATTGGCGCTAAACAGCGAAAGGACTGTCGCGGTGTTATAAACTGTAAGCTGTGTAAGCTTTGTCTATGAAAATAAAGAAAAATATGAGTGTTTTAACAATTGTTTCTTTATTTATTGACTTATGTTACATAAACATATAATAAGTATGTATATTTGCAATATTTCTTTACGCACTAATTTTATTAATTCTTTTTTATTTTACATATATATTTTATTATTTGCTTACAGTTAGATATATGTATATTCTGGCAAATGGCTGTGCTCTTTATGGCCATATTTGTTAGGAGTTTCATTTTATTAATTTTTATTATAATTTTTTTGTTTCTGTTTTTATTATCTACTATTGTAGTTTTTTTTAGTTGTAACAGATTTCAGAATGTCTTGGCAAATATTTTTTAAACTAGCTTGCTTGTTTAATGCTTTGAATATATCATTGCAACTAAAGATTACTTGGAAAAAGTGGGGTTAAGCGTTATAGGGTTTCCTCTAGTAAAAACCAGCCCTTTTCAGCAATTTTTTTTTTCATATAAAAAATTAAATATATTATTCGAATTTTTTATTGTTACAAATATATATTATTAGCAATGAAGCTCTGAAATTTTGCAAAAATATTTTAAACTCGTTTTTGGGACGCCATTTCCGGTGCCTCTTCCCAAAAAAGATGCGCCTGCGTTGGCTGGATAACTTACAGGTTCATCCAAAATGAAAAAATTTCAGTTGAAAACTTAGAACTTGGACGAAGGAAAAAAACTGAAAATTGTTTTGTTTGGCAGACATTTTTAGAAGAAAATTTAAATTTTAGTTAAAATTTCGAGACATTTTTTTTCAAATATTTGTAATTGTAAAAAATCATTTGTCTAAGTATTTAAGAATTGTATCTCAAAGACCTTTGAAAAATTTCATAAAGATCGATTGAATAGTTCTTGAGAATCCAGTCGACTTCTAAAACACTGTTTCTGGAAAAATGCGTTTTAAGACTGCGCACTTAGCCTAGCTAAGCCTCGAGCGCACAAGTTCTCAAGGCTGTATCTCCGAAACTATTACACGGATCAACTCGAAAATATGTGACAATATTCTAGAGGTGTTTTAGAATTTAATAAGACAATAAAAATCGATTTTTTTTAAACCCGTAAACCCATGTAATCCCTTAAGAAGAAGATAATGGTGTTCTATATGCGTTTGTTTGGTTTGCAGCACTGCAGCAATAATAAAGGCAACAAATAAACTGATTGTTATTTGTGTTCTTCAGTTTGTAATTCTATTAGGTAAGTGTTGTGGTCGAAAGTACAGTTTCGCTCAAAACACTGATTTTGAACAGAAATTAGTTTTAAATTTTTGCATTGGTTCCAAGTTTGAAAATTGTTTTTATGCAATTTTTCTCAAAAATATCATAAAAATGCTGAGTTTTATTTTTTTTTTAATTATTATTTAACTCAAGTGTTCATACTATAATAGTTTTTAAGTTTAAATATTTTTATTTTTGTTTTATTATTTTTTATTTTTATTTTAACTGCTCAACTTCCCAATCAGCCAAATATATTTTCAAAAATGTTCCACTAGCGAATTTTATAAATTTTGCTACAATTTATTTAAAATAAGTGCATGTGTGTATGTGTTTCATCATATGCAAATATTTGCCTGTATGTGTGAGCTTTGTGCCCTGCATGTTCGGTGTGTAAGCGTGTGCTTGAGCTTTGAACGCTACATCTTTTGTAATTTTTAATAAATTTCGCCAACATTCTGCACTTATTTATTTAATATTCTGTTTTATTATATATATGCATGTATATTTTTTCAATTCTTTTAAATTTTTCCTTTTAATTTCTTTTAAATTTTTTATATTTGCTCTTACAATTTATATATTTTTCAATTTTTTTCTTATTGTTCTAACTTTGTTTTGCCAACCATATTTCTAATGCATATTTGGTATTTCTAATTATTTTTTACTATTATTTGTCAACTTGCACAAAATTTACATACAATTTCCTCGCATTTGCCATAATATTTGTTTATGCACCCAACCGCTTTGTAATAGACGCCATTTTATAGTTTTTTATTTCATTTTTCGCATTTGTAATTTTGCTGCTAAATTTCGGCCGCACTCGCTGAGGCTCACTCCTAACTCAAATGTTTACCTTTGCTGAAATAACTAAAGTTGCTTATGTTTTTGAAATAATTTGTCGTTTCAGGCGCAACATTTTCAATATAATGTACTACAGTTATTTTTTTCTTCCAAATTTTCGAGAATAATTTATTTACTTCTCCTTACATTGATAATATTTTTGCATATAAGTTTTTTTTTTAAGCAAATGTTGCTAACTGAATAAGCATGTGAGAAACTTAATTCATTGGAACGTTCCTTTGGAATGAAAAGATATACGTATTGAGTTTAGTTCATATTAGGACGTTTCTGAAATTATGTTTTTTAAATTGTATGTATTTTGCTAATAAAATGTATTTTGCTAAGTTGGTAAGACTGCCCGTAACTATTATGCCAAATATGAGCGCGATCTGCCAACCAATTTGTTTACAGCAAAGTCGGTCCACCTCTATAGTGCGTTGCGATTTTTACAATGGATAAAAATATCGAACAAAGAATTTGTCTAAAATTTTGTATTTCTAACCAAATTTCCTGTGTGGAATCGTAGCGAATGTTGGAAAAGGCTTACGGTGATTCAGTTTTAACAAAAACATAAGACTACAAGTGGTAGAAGGTTTTCAAAGACGGTCGAGAGATCGTTGAAGACATATCTCGTACTGGACGACCTTCGACCTCTTCAACTGATTAAAATATTAAAAAAGCGAAGGAAATAGTGCTTGAAAATCGTCAGGCGAGTGATAGAGAGCTTCACACCTCTCGCGAGTTTGTTTGAAAGGTTTTGGTGGAAATTTTGGGTATGAAACGTATTATTGCTCGATTCGTCCCGATAAAACTGATTTTTTCCAAAAGAGTGCCGTAAACAAGTCTCTTTGGACATACTTTATCTTGCGAATTCCGATCCAGCATTCATGGATAGCATTACAACTGCCGACGAGACATGGGTTTATGCGTTTGACATGCAAAAAGGTCAACGATCGTCGGAATGGAGGGAAAAAACTGGCGGAAACCAAAAAAACTATGGCAAAGCCGCTGAAAAATCAAGGTCACACTCATTGCTTTTTGATATCCGTGGTTTGGTGCTACATAAATTTGTTTCGAACGGACAGGGATGGTCCATGAGGAGCTCTTTTTGGTTGTATTGAGGCATTTGGGCGAGTATCTTCGTTGAAAATCACCATCGAGGTCAATGAATACCATCGATGAACGACTCCGTGCGATTTTTTCTTGTTCCCCAAACTGAAATTGCCGCTCCGTGGAATCCGTTTTCGTTCGATCGAAGAGATAAAACAAAATCCGCTGAAGAAGCTGAAGACTATCCCAAAAAATGCTTATGACAATGTTTCGAGAACTGGAAGAATCGTTGGCATAAATGTATTGCTTATGGTGGGGATTACTTTGAAGGTGACAATATAAATGTTGATGAATAATTAAATATGTTGCGTTTTATTTACATACAATTTCCCTGTACTTTCTTGGCACAATACGTAAGGTTAAGGTTAATAAATAAAAAATCCATTATTTTTGCTATAAATTGAAGCGCTTACTTAGCATAGTTAGTATGATTTAATTTAGGCCAAATATACAACATTTTATTTTACAACTTTGGAAATGAAATTTCATAATGTCATACTCTTAAAAACCCTCGTTCTTATTGGCAAAAATCTGGAACAGTTACTAATTTTTTCAAACTTCTCTTGTGGCTAATATTTTTGCAAGAAAATCCTTCAACACAGTCAGAAGCAGATAGTAATCACTTGATTCAAGGTCCCAACTATAAACTGGATACATAAGTGGTTCTCAACTAAACTCCCGGAGCTACGGGTAAGTCTCTATTGTTGTATGTGACCTGGCGTTGTGCAAGTGGAAGACAATTCCCCTCCTTTTAGACAAAGCTATCCACTGCTCGGCGATTGCTAGCTTTAGGCGGTTCAATTGTTGACAGTACAGTTCCGAAATAACAAATTGGGCAATAATGGCAGCTTACACAAAATGATTACCTATCAATCCCACCAAAAACGTAGCAAAACCTGCCTGACTGTTAATTCTAGCTCGGGCACTGTTTGCGCCGGCTCACGACGATTCGGCCACCATCGTTTTTTTCGCTTGCCGTTGTAGTAAAACACCCACTTTTAACTAACTATCCGCCTCAGAAATTAATCGATTTTATTTCGATTCAACACCGATTTCAAGATGGAATGGAAATTCGGTTCATGTGTTTTTTGTTTACGTTAATTCGTATGACTTACATACATACATTGAACTTTTTTTATATCGGGCCTTATTTAAATGGTTTCAGACGGTTGTTTTGCTATATTGAGCTCGAAGCAGTGCTCATATGACGCTCAAACTTGACGATTTCCATTATTTTATCAATATTTTTGGCAATGATGGCGCCTAACACACAGAAATTGGACCATTTATCAATGGAATTGAAAGATTTTCGCCTGGAAAATTATAAAAGAAAAGCTCATAAAGGCGTTTTATTCAAATATAACGTATGTTTTCGATATTTGTATGTCTGTTCACTTCGGTGTTTCCTTCTTTTTTTTTCAGAACAAAACTGACAATTATTTCATTTTTTTCTCATGTTTTCTGATTTTTGTAAAGCAAAATGACAACAAACATTTTAAAAGGAACGAGAGTAAATGTTACAAAGCCACTGTTAGTTTCATAAACATAAACAAATTTATCCAAAGTCGGTCCTATACTACTATGAGCAAAAAAAAAAAAAGGTAGAATTTTGTTCATAATTTTAAAATTCTTAATTTATTCTTCAATCTATGTCCCCCGTCGAAGCAATCCCCCTCGGACATAATATAGTACATATTTCATATTTTTGGTTTCTGAAAATTCCAACAACAATTTTTATAGCAATTTTCCTCACAAATGCAAAACAACAAAATTAAAATTTTTTTTGTTTTTTTTTTTCAACTAATTTCTCTAATATATTTTGCAATTTTATAAGCATAAACATGTCTTTGCCTTTATCGCTAAATTTTCTAATACAATTTGTCTTAATTTGTTGCCTTTTCTTTGCGTAATACTTTTGTTATTATTTTTTTTAAAGCACGAATACATGCCAATATGTGGTTCTTAATAATTTTGTTTTGTAATTTTTGTTTTTCAATTATTTTTTTATTTTTGCTTTTAATTTTATTTTTATTTTTTTTTTTATTTAAGTTTTTATTTTTTTATTTTTTTAATTTTTTATTTAATATTTATTTTATTTATTAAATATTTTATTTAATTTCTTATTTTTTTAATTTACATTTTATTTTAATTTTTTTTTATTTTTTTCTTATTTTTATTTTAATAACTTTATGCTTTTATTATTGTGCTCGCATCAATTAATATTACATACATGCATAATTTTCACAATTTATTTCAGTACATACATATATTTTTCTTTTTGAAAATGCTTCAACACAAATTTTTTTAAATATTTTATTGAGGTTATGTCCTTTGCGTTGACAATTCATTAACACAAATTTTTAGCTGCTTTTTTTAATAATTTGAGGTTATGTCTTTTGCTTGCGCTTTGACAGTATTTCCAATTACAATATTTAGCGTTTGCTTTGTAATATGCATAAATACAATAATAACAATAACATGCGCTCTTTGTGGCCAGCGTGTTTGCTCTGATTGCGAAGTGGCGCATATTTATCCTTTTTTGTGAGTGTGTGTGTGTATATATATTTATGGAAATATTTATAGAGAGCGTGAGAGTGCGCGGCTGAAATGATAGGCGATCGCGTAATATTTGCTACTACAATTAGTTTACAAGTACAATGCAATAAATTACAGTATTTATTTAACAGTTTTTAGATATTTTTGTTTTTTATTTTTTTATATATTTTATATTAATATTTCTTTAATATACATATTTTATATAATTTTTTTTTCAATATGTTTCTGTATACATATGTATATATTTTTTCAATACATATTTTCATTACTTTTATGATGAATATACATATATTTTTATATATATAATTTTTTTTCAATATAAGTTTTTATTTTTATTTATTTTTTAATTTATTTTAATTTTTTTTTGTTTTTTATTTTTATTTGAGTTAATTTTTTATTTTATTTATTTTTATTCTTATTTTAGTTTTAATTATTTTTAAATTTATTTATAACTATTTTTATTTTTATTTTATTTTTTATTCTTTATTTTATTTTTTATTTTTTATTTTATTTTTATTTTATTTTTTATTTTTAATTTTTTTCTACCCTTTTTTTAGCTGCAACTCAATATGCTTCTCGCTAAGTGGCATGTGGCATATGTTTCTTTGTTTGGTTTCAAGCAAGCGCATTGTTGTCTTATAAATATTATTACTGTTTTTATTATTATTGCTAGACACATTTGGTATGCTATTTGCTTAAGCGGCAATAAAGCTTTTACAATATTTTTTATAATTTCTTTTTTTGGAAAAAAATTTTCTTGTAATTTGTTTTTAATAATTTTTTTTATTATTTTTTTAGAATTTCTTTTTATTATTTCTTTTTTGGAAATTTTTTTTTTATTAAATTTTCTTATAATTTTTTTCTTGGAAATTATTTTTTCAGTAATTTTTTATTAAGTTTTTATTAAATATTTTTTCCTCATTTTATCTTTTGTTGTTTGACCAATTTTGCCATTTTGTCTTTAAATAATAAATTATAGTCATTTTTAAAATATGCTATTTCAGCAGTAGTTGTTGTAATAAATAAATAAAAAGTATAAAAAGTTTCTTTAATATTAGAAATAGCAGAGTTTCGGGACGAGTTGTGTGTAAAAGGTTTCTTTACTACTTTTTCGAGATTTTTTTTTTAATATTATTATTTTTTTTTGGTTTTTCTCTTAAAGTGTTAGACATTGGCGTTTGCTTTGCTAGCGAAATTAAACTAAATAAAATGTTATTGTAAATAGCATTATAAAACAGCCTTGTTGTTTGATGGTGACACACAATAATATCGTCGTATGAGATTTTAAAATACAAATACAAATACAAAATAGAAAACAGCTTAAAAAATACATGCATAAAAATTACAAAAATTATATATAGTAGTAGATATATACAAATTTAAATTTAAGTTTAAAAATCTTTAACAAAAAAATCGAGTGAAATTGGAAATATATGCCTAAGAGTATAATATTGCATAATAATATATAATAATATTACATAATTTTAATATTAATAATAATATTATTATATTGTTAATAATAATAATATTATATTGTCAATAATACCATTACAATATTAATCCAAATAAATTATAAAGCCATTGTTGTTACAATTACTGCTAATTTTTTGCCAGTTTCTTTGTCTTAAATTTACAACAAGTATGTTTTTTACAATTTTTAATTATCCACTGAGTTGGCGCGTAATTGACTAAAGCAGGCCTGACACACACGCACTGGCTTGAGTATGCGCAAGCGCGAGATTTCCGACTCGAAGCGGCTGCACTTGTTGCAGAAGACCTGGCCGCAGTTGCGACAGTGGTGCTTGCGCTCGTACAGATTGAATCTGTTGGAAAATATGAGAAATATATGAATACAAAATTTTTAAAAATATAAATAAAATTCTAAAAATCAATTATTGAAAAAAACTATGATCAAACATATATAACAAAATTCTGAAAATTATAAAAAATTATTTAAAATGTACCGATAATTTCTACAGAATAATTTCTTTTTCATAAAATACAAACAATAAAAAGTTTCAAAAATATAAAAAAATTACAAAAAATATATACAATTAAACAAACTGAATTATTCCGGAAATATAAAAAATTAAAAAAAAATTTAATATCTAGAAAACATTTTTAAAAATTTAATTTTTTTTCTCAAAAACACAAAAAATCAACTTTTTCAATGTTTCAAATATATGAAATGTTTCCAAAAATTATAGTTTTTCAAATATGTGAATTTTTCAAAAATATAAAGAAAATTCTGATAATCATAATAAAATATACAGAAAAGTTTTTTTTAAACATACAAACAATAAAATGTTTCAAAAGAAAAATATATACAATTTATCAAATTACTGAATGATTCCGAAAATATAAAATATTTCAAAAGATAAAAAAAAAATTTTAAATCTAGTAAAAATTTCTAAAAAAATTATTTTTTTTTTCTAAAAATGTAAAATTCTAGAAAATAACTTTGTTTTTGAAAAATAAAATTTTTTTTTGCAAATATAGATATAAAATGTTTCCATGAATATAAAGATTTTTAAAAAATATGTAACCTTGTCTATAAATTAAAATGACAAATTTAAATCATTTACTGAAACACTACAAAAAGTATAAATTGTTTCTCAAAATATTTAACATTTTCTAAATATGTAAATATTTCGCTAATTAAATTGTGTATGTTTTACCGAAATACCATTTTTTCCCAAAATTATAAATTTCTACTTTTTCAAAAATTATTATTTTGTGTTAAAAATTATCAAAAAAAACTAAACAAAAACATTAAAATAAAATAAATATAATAATATATTCCAATAATAAAAACGACTAAATTTTTCTAAAATGGAAACGTTTTTCAAAAATTAAAAACTTGTTTTTAATAAATTTTTTTCCAATATAAAAAATTTTCAAAACTACATATGTATGTATATTAAAAAATTATTTTCTTTTCAAATATATAAACTAAAAAAAACATTTATTTTAAATAAAATTTTCCCAATGTTATATAAATTGTTCAAAAATATTGGATTTCCATAAATTTCAAAATTTTCCAAGATGAATTGTAAATGTTGTATAAAGACAAAAGAAATTTTAAAGTTCTTTCAAAATATCGTGCATAATTTTTAATGAATATACATTTTTTTTCCAAAACACATAGAATATTATTTTTTTCAATAAATAAACAAATTTTAAAAATATCATAATGAATATTAAAATAAAAAATTTTAAAACTACAAACGTCAAAATTTTCCCCCATTATACAAATTGTTCAAAAATATAATAATTTTTCAAAATGAAAAATTTTTCAAAAAATTATCATTTATCAAAATATTATATGTTTTAAAATTCATTTTTTTTCAATACTGTAATATAAAAAATGCTAAATTGTTTCCACAAAAAAAACTGTATCTATTATATTATATATTTTTAAAACTGTTATTTTTGATAAAGAAAAAAAATATTTTGGAAAAGTTATAAAATGTGTTAAATTATTTATATATTTTTTAAAATAAAAAATTATAAAATTTTAATTTGTCGAAAATAATTTTTAAAGAATATGAAATTAAAAGAAATCAATTCTAATAATATACTTTTTTAACATAAATAATTTTAACTAATTTACTGATTTTTCAGAAAATATTACATTTCTCAAAAATATATAATACATTTTTTTCTAAAAAAAATACAATAATTTTTTTGTTTTTAATATTATTTACCCTATTAATATAAAAATGTTCAAATCATACTCACTTCACGTGACATTTCACACACTGATCGGTGACTTCATCTTTCAGCCAATGATCGGCTACACCTCGGCCCGGCTGTTCGGTTACGCTCCACGAGAATATGCGGCCGCGCGCATCACCTGTGGTGAATTTATTTATTTTGAATAAACTTATGCCATTTAAAATAAATTTCCGTTTTGTACTTACCCACATACAAGATCTTGTGATCTTTCGAAACGGTGAGCGCTGTTATGCTCGCCGGTTCGGCATTGTCTTTGCGATCGTATGCTGTGTGCATGGTGAGTTTTGAACGGAACATTAATTGACGTTGCCATTTGAAGCCTGTGTGGGGAAAAGAAGAGAAGTGGAAATCATTTCATATTTTTACATTATATGCTCAAAGTTGTGATGTGATATCAAATCAAGGGCGTAGTTAATAGTATTGAAGAAAGCACTTTCAGCTTTTGTAAGTTGTTATTTTAGTCTACTGATATCACATTATGTGAATTTATTTATTACAATGTGATGGAAATTTAAAATTTCTATTGTGATGTACATGTGATGAGTCATCGGACGTGATTTCCTGATGAGGTCTGATGTAAAATGATATTTTGTGTAAAAAGTTTGATTTGGCTCGATTGCCAGGTTTATATACAAATCATGTGATCTCAAATTTTGCGATTTTCTTGATGCGATGGACTTAAGAATGTTAAAAATTTCAACTGATTAATGATGCGATATCATGTGATATCACTGGTGTTATGTGATGCGTTTTGATAGCAATGATATAATATAATTAGATTAAATAGAGATTAATTATACAATGAACAAATTTAACGTATGCTCAAAGGTTTAGATTCAAATCACGTGATCCCATATCTTGTGATTTCATTGATGCAAATTTACATAAAAATGTTAAATATTTGATTGGACGAATTTTGATTAAATTTCTGAAAATAAAATTTTAATCATGTGATGAGAAATCACGTGATATTTGATGATGTGATGTGAAATAATTTTGTTATTTTGAGGAATATACACGATAAACAAATCGGCTGCTCAAAGTCAGATCGCTCTGTTTAGATACAAATCACGTGATCTCATATCTAGTGATCTAATATTATGTTACGAATGTTTAATATTTTGAACGAATTTTATCAACATTTCTGAAAATAAAATTTTTATCATGTGATATGGTATCACGTGATGCCACAAGTGTGATGTAATATGTGAATTTGAAAAGAACGATGTGATTTATTAATTTGAGGAAGATAAGAAAATAAGGGACAAAAATTGGTTTGGATATACATATATCATGTGATGTGATATCTCATGATTCTTATGAAGTGATGTACTTTTTAATAAAAGAATACATTATGTTTGATGGGATTATATTAACTGGAGGAATATAAGAAAAACGCGGGTCATATTTGCTTTGGATATAGATCATGTGTTTTGATATCATATGACCCTGATGATGTGATGTGTAACTTTACCAACAGAATACAGTATATTTGATGGATTTGATTAAATTGAAGAATGTAGCTAAAAACGGGGAAACAATTGGTTCGGATACAGATCATGTGATTTAATAGCTTATGATCATCTTGATGTGATGTGATGTGATGTATAAATTAATTATCAATTGACTAAATTAACTTTACCTAAAACACAATATATGGTATTTTATCGGTTTATTGATGATGCTCTTCAATTCTTACCTTTTCTCAGCGACTGTTCACTCTTGACTTTGTCATTGTCCACCATAACGAAGCCATCCGTCAGACTTGTGTCTGATTTACTAGGACGTATCGTACGCTCCTCCTCTGCAAATAAATTACATATTATTATACTGTGATCCAGCTTTAATAAACAAAATTATGTAATTCCTACCCTCAACACATTTGCTGGCTATGCTTTCACCCTCCACCGTCGATGCTTTCATTTCGTGCAAAGACTTAGCGCCAGACAAAGAGCTTTTCCGTCGGCCAGCGGCATCCTTATTATCTTTGTGCTCTGACTCTGGCTGCTCCTCCTCAGCCTTGTCGGAATGTGTGGAGTGTTGTGAATGCGCCGAAGCTTCTGATATGCTACTCTCCGAACCAGATTTGGCGATAACTTTTTTTGTCAAGGATTATAAAATTTAATGGATGACATACTAGTGCTTAAAAATTAAAGAACACTCACCATTTTCGTCCTGCAACGAGAGACTCTTCATTTGCTTGAGTATGTTCAGTTTTCCATCATCCTTGCCATCGCAGGAATTCTCACGCTCCGTGCTGGCCGGACGATCTTGCGAACTCACTTCGGTGGCGCGCTTCAACTTACGTTCGATGGGCACTTGTGTGTACTCCAAGGACCACATCTGCGTTAAAGAGAGTAGCATTTAATAAACAAGAGAATTTAACGCAATCAAAATATTACTACACACCCGCACTACGCCATCGGTGGAACCCGTGATTACCACATTCTCTTGATCCCACTCACGTATCTGTGAAAAGGCAACACACAAGATCTGCTGCATGCGATCCGCACTGCCAACACAAGTGTTCACCATCGCTAAAGGATCGCCATTGATGGACCAAACATGCAGCCACGTGGCCGAACAGGTCGCTATATCACCGGTGAGATCATTGATCGCGACCGCAGCTACAACACCCGCATGACCGCGCAGCTGACGCACGAATGTAAAGCGCGTCATGTCCCAAACGATCGCAGTGCCATCACGTGAGCCAGAAATGATGACATTATAAGCGGCGCTTGCCGCCAAACAAGTCACGGCATCGGTGTGGCCATGCAGCGAATTCCGCACAGTGAGACTCTTGCGATTCGCATCGAATTTCCAAATCGTTACGACCGAACTGGTGCCGGCGGTGACAATCATCTTGCCATTGGGACAGGCGCAACAAAGTATTTCGCCCGAATTTTGTGCGGCCGCCTCGGAGACGAATGAAGCGCGATCGGAATCGTATAGACCAATGCGCAGTGAATGATCGGCGAAGCCCCAGGCGATGTACTTCGTGTAAGAGGGTGGCATCATGACCTACGGTACGATAAAAAAATCGGTTATATTTGAGGTAGGACTTTTTTCCATTAACTTTCACTCACCTTGTTCTGTTCGACGGCAAACACAGTCTTATCTGGTTGTAATATCTGACCAACGGGTCCTTTCAGTTCCTTAATTGGCTGCAGGCTCGGTTTGAGATTATTTAAATTATGGAAGAATAGACGTTCCGATTGTAAAACGGTGGTATTGCCCTGTATTAAAGCGCCCGGATCGATTAGTGTGGAATGCCGTGAGTTGGACATTTTCTTCGCTGGATGCGCCTTTTTGAATAGCTGCTTGGGTATTTGACCAAAATTATTGATAAAGCCGATGGTGGCATTTTTCTTCAGCGGATCGTCGATGCTGTAGAGGTTATACAATTTTTTTTTTATAGAAAAAGATTTTTTTTGGTAAAAAAAATATTTATGGTAGAAAAACATAATTGCTAGAAGACATATTTTTGGTAGAAAAGAAATGTTTTCGGTACAAAGAAAAGTTTTCGGTAAAAAAAATGTATTCGGTAGAAAAAAAATATTATCGGCAGAAAAAAAAGTTTCGGTAAAAAAATCATTTCGGTACAAAAAAATGTTATCGGTAGAAAAAAATGTTTCGGTAAAAAAAATTCGAGAGAAAAAAGGTAGAAAACAAAAACTTTTTAATATAAAAATATTTTTGCATGAAAAAAATATTTTCGATACAAAAAAGTTTTCGGTAAAAAAATTGTTTTTGGTAGAAAAAATATTATCGGCAAGAAAATAATTTTTGGTAAAAAAAATATTTTTTTTGTTGCAAAAAAAGTTTTCGGTACAAAAAAGAAAAAAAACTACCGTAAAAATCTTTTAGGTACGTAAAAAACTTTTTGATACAAAAATACTTTTGGTAGAAAACAAAAATTTTTGATGATTTTGGTAGAAAAAGAAAATATTTTCGGCAAAAAAATTGGACGTACTTGTAAATATCCACATTGCCCTCGTAGAATAGATGATGGAAAACGTTCACTGCCTCCACGGCGGCGGGGCCCTGTTGCTTACAACCAAATATGAGGTCGATCCACTGGAAGTAGTGAGAAAAAATTAGAAATATCGCTCTTTTAAGTTTCTTTAAGTCACGTGACACTCACCAAATGCAGATTCTGACTAACATAATCGCACTCTAAGGCTCTGCGATGCACGCGTATAAACTCGCGTGGATCCTGTTTGGCCCAAGGTGGTAGTATGACATGATTCAACGTCTCACCGTTCTGCTTTGTGCCTATTTTTTTAAAGAAAAATTAGAGCAGCTCAAAACATTTGTCCACCATATTTTCTGAGTCCACTACTTACCCAAATCAAAGTTATTGCCATTACTCAAAAACTCCGGTAGGTAGAAAAATTCCGGTATTAACTCTTTCACATCGGCCATATTGAATTTGGAAGCGGAGAGCCATGCCTCTCGTATACTATGAAACATGCGATCGGCCAAATCGAAGTGACCGCCTTGCAAGCGTAAAAAGTGCTGTGTAAATGGTTCCAAACGCACCAAATATGAGCAAACAATCATAGCGGAACTGTAGTGGGTGCCATAATGATAGGGTGGCGTCTCACCGTGCGGATCGTCCCACTCCTTATGGCGGCAAGAAAATGAGAAAAAGTAGTGAGCAGAAACATTTTATTAAATAATTCACTCTATACCTTAAAACGCTTCTGGAACTGCTCTAAGCGCTCTTCCGACTGCGCACCCATCGGCTTAGAGAAGTCACGGAATGTCTTCGGATTGGAGAAATCCAACTCTTCCGATTCATAGTCAGCGACTATCCAAGGGAAGACTGGATATTGCATGAGATCATTGTAGGAGCGGCCAGCCAGCGTATTCAAATGCATTAAGTATTGGAAGTTGGAAATTTCGCCGCGCTAAAGAGTAGAAGTTTAAAAAGAGGTTAGAAGTTTATTAATTTACAAGTATTATAAATTTTATTTATTTTAATTTATCCTAAATGGTTTTAATAAATTTGTAGTCCTCATAAATTTACACGCAATATGGGATTATCCATAATTTGCCAGGATAAAAATATTATTGAATTTCGTAATGATTACTAAGTATAGTTCAGACCGACAATTTTCTGATGACAAAAAAATTTATCGATTAGTTATCGAAATAATTTATTAATTATCGGTCAGCAAATAACATATTTCATCGATAATTTTTGGTGCCTCTGAATTAAAAAATAATAAGAATTATAGCAAGAAGTATATTGAAATTTATCGATTAATTATCGAAATAATTTATTAGTTATCGATAAACAAATAACACCACACATATTGCTAAACCCCATTTTATCGATAATTTTTTGTGCCTCTGAATTAATCGACATTAAAAATTATCGAAAGAATTATATTGAAATTTATCGAAATAAATTATTAATTATCGGCAAGCAAATAGCATCACACATATTGATAAAATATAGTTTATCGATAAATTTTTGTGCCTCTGAATTAATCGATATTAAAAATTATTGATAGAATTATATTAAAATTAGTCGAAATAATTTATTAATTATCGATAAACAAATAACGCAAAAGGCGCCAATTTTCTCAATTAAATGCATCGATCATTGGTATAATTGATTATTTATCGAAAATATCAACAATTTTTAGAATAAATAACGGTAGCAACTGGTGATATTTCTTAAGGGCAAACAACTACAGTACTTTTTTCTGCTATCAAAAAATGTCTGGAAAGTATTTCACTTTTAAACCAAAATCACTCTGAAATTAATATAATCGATTATTTTAATAATAAAAAAATGTATTTTTCAATAATTTTTTTTTAAACTTCTAAAGAGTGTTATTATTAATTATCGATTTTTTATAAAAATAATACCACTTTTTTCAAGATAAATGTATCGACTATTTATAAAATCGATGAACAGTTTATAGAAAGAGCAACTAATTCTCAAAATCATTTAGAAGAATCGATAACTTATCTTAATACTCCATATTTTGGTGAATAAATTAGGATACTAATTTCTGCCTTTAGTATATCTAATTCGATAAAAATTTATCGATAACTAGTTAGAAAAGTAACAGATTTTGAGTAGCTAATAATTGGTGATATTTTATTATTATATTTATATACATTCATATATTATCGATTAAAATACCGATAACTTAACCGATCTTTTATTTATATAATCGATAACAAATTCACTATAGCACACCCTCTATATGTATATTATCGCTTAAAATATCGGTAACTTATTAAATATAACATTATCGATAACGATTACACAATATCACACCCAGGATAGTGAAAATCTCAATGGTTAAGCTTCTCTATGAGAATATTATCGATTAAAATATCGATAACTTTATTACTATTTCTTAGGTCAATACAAAAAATCACTATAGCACACCCAGTATGTATATATTATTGCTTAACATCGATAACTTATTTATTATTTTGATTATCTTATCGATATCAATTTCACCTAGCACTAAATTCTTAATTCTAAATTCACTTCTGAACTGTTTTTGACTAAGCCATCATTACACTTACCACCCAACGTTGCGTGACCGACGTCTCGCCAATGAGACTACTGAAAATGCCCGATGTCTGCTCTACGCTTGCGGTGCGCTTTTGACCCGCCACCGACAGCTGTGCATTATCGTTAATCGCGGTGGCCTGCGCCATGAAGCGTTGATAGACCTGTTCCGAAAAATAAAATAAATTCTATTTACAAAAACCGCCGCTACACCCCCTTCCACGCACCTTATTCCGCACTTTACGTGGAAAGCTCAACAAATAATTGCGCCCATCCTCCGAGAAGACCTCCAAAGCAATTGGCTGCAACAAATAGCGACGTTTATGCACTTCTCGAATCTCCTCATAAGCAAATTTCGAACACTGACGCGCCTTCTGCGTGCGCGTCGGCCCACCCGAATTCGGTATGATGGGCTCGTAGGCGCCGGGTGGCAATGTATCAATGTCACGTATTTCGCGATTCTTTAACAATGTGAAACCATCGACTATATAGCAGTGCTCCTTGCCGAACAACAACAAACCCTCGAAGGTGTCCAAACCCTGTATGCGCGCACAACGAAACATGAATGAGATTTTCTCCTGCTCCTCCAGCAGCCGCAGGAATGTTTCATTGTCGGACATCATGGAGGTGTCCTCCTCTTCCTCATCTTCTTCGGGTACGCCCGTGTCTATGGATTCTTGTGGATTTTGTAAACTTTTCGCGGCGACCTCTGTGGGTGAGTGTGGTGGTGGTGGTGTGCCACCGCTCGCCTGCGTTTCGGAATTTTGATGCTGCGCGGCATGTGCATGCTTCGCATTGTTTGCGTCCACTGAGTATTGTTGTTGTATTGAGTGTTGTTGTTGTAGTGATTCGGTTTCACAGAGTATGCGAGGCGGTTGCTGACAATGTGTGTAGTAGATTTTACTATCCAAACTGGTGGCAACTTTGTATTTTAATTGACGCTGTTGAGAGCGGGAGAGAGATCGAGAGAGATAAATAAAAAAATGTAATTAATTATTGAATTGCGCGATCAGTCAATTCCGTTACACTTACATTATCTGGCAAGTCGATTTCTGGTCTGTAGGGATAATGCAAATAAAAGAGCTCGTTGCGCATTGTCTTCTTGCGCATGCGATGCGGTCCTTCTGTCGTATCCAATATCCATTTATCCAGCGAGGAACTACCCTCCGGACCCCACAGACCGCGTTCGCGTGTCAACTCCGTCTCCGATTGTGTCCAGTCTTGGTAGACGTAACGTTGTGTATGCTGTTGCATTTGTATGTACTGCTTGCAGCGCAACTCCCAAAGGTCCCTGGTACCCAGAGGAAAGAAAATATTTTTTAGTATGCTACAACCATCTCCATACCAAGGACTTACTTTATCAATTGCACATGTATGCCTGTGCAATCGAAGGCGTTCTCTTTGCTCATTGTCGATTTAGTGCGCACGAGCTCGTCCTTTTTGACTTTCGTACGGCTCGCCAGGCGCGTCAAGCCACCTGTAACTTTCTGTATTTTCGACTGTATCTGATTGTGTATCTCCCAGGGGATGCGGTACGTGGCCTTACGCTCAGCATCGACATAATTGAACCAGAGTTTAGAGGCTAGCTCCATAACCTGCTCGCGTGTGCTCTGCAAATCAGGCGCTTTGGAACTGGGTGGCGGTGGGGTAAGCGTAACTTTGAAGACCTCCTCAATGGCGGGCTTTTTGCAAACATACAGTTCCTCCCAGACGCGAAAAGCGGCGCCCACAATCAAATTGCGACCCTGTGTGCGAATGAATGGCAGGTTTTAGATGTGGATTTTTTTAAATTTGAATGGTAAGCTTACCTGAAGCTGATTGAGATCCTCATCTTTCGGTTCGACGGTGTCGGTTTGTGGATTTACATGCCACGTGGTATTACGGCTGGTTGCCGGTTCCAAAATAATCTTCATATCCGAAGTTAATTGCAGCAGGCAATAAGTGAGACAACCGATGAACTCCAACTCGTGATTGCCGGCGCCAAAAATGAGCAAGCGATGCGTGATAATGTTATGTAAAGCCTCCAACACACTCATCTGCTCCGTTATGGACTCTGTGGGACGCGACAGCAAGTAAAGTATGGTGCGATTGAGTGAGTGATGCAGCTGCTCGATTGTCAAGGAGGAAGAGCGACGTTTCGCTTGCGCTATCAACTTGATCACAAAGTCGAAAATGTCATGTGGATTGCGTGTTAGGCAACCTTGCCACATTTTATCCACCACGCGCGCTGTGAAGTAGAATACATTGGGCGCTATATGCTGGGTATGACTCTGCAGCAACGGCACAATGGACAGTGCGGCCTGTTCGCCCACCAATACATCCGCGGCTAGCAGATGCTCCATCAAAGCGGTAATAATTTCTGTCTGATACTCAACTTGCAACGTCATCTCCGCGGACTCGGGTGAAGCGTCAAACACCAGGTCGATGACGGGCGTTGTCTTGCCATGCATATTCAAGCTCAGCGAATCGACCACAATTACGCGTAGAAAATCGATGATACATTTACGCACCGGATGCTGCGTCAGCTTATGCGCCGGTGCGCTGGTTATGCTATGCGCGTGCAGCAAGTAAGCGCCCGTGCCGTTGTCGGTGGGTGTTGAATTACCGCTATTCGGTTCGGAATCATTGCCAGCGTTCTTCGAGTTGGGGAATAGCACCGCAACCAATGAGGTGATCACGTCGCCAGACATCATGACCGGCATAAAATCGGTGACATTCTGATACAAGTTGAAGAGCAGCTGAATTATTGTCTCAGGATGGCTATTGAGCCATTTGGCGCAGTCTGTAGCGTGCACAATAGCGCGCACCATGCCGAGCAGCACGCACACCGCTTCGGGGCAAACGTTCATTTTTGGTAGCGGCGCATTCGAGGAGGGCGGTGTGCCCCACAGAAAGTGACGTACGCGATCCAAGTCGAATTTTGTATGCTCACTGGCCATCATTTTCACCGGTTGACCCATAATCAAGGCGGTGATGAGGAAATATAGCTCGGGCACGTCGAGATGATGCGTGAGCAGCCATTCGAGCATTTGATAGCCTAGAGAGAGTTTAAAATTAAGACTTTTTTATAATCTAGTTGGATAAATTATTATGTAAGTCACCCACCTGGTATGCTCAGCGCCGTAGTACGCACTTCGCCGGCAATCTGCGTCGGCAGATGCTGTATAACATTGGCGGTGGTCACAATCACCGAGCCAGCGCTGCTCTGCGTGCCCGTATTCAGCTGCGGCGCGCCCAGCGCCAACATTTTCTTCTGCGACACCATTTCCGTGAAGCGCAAGTAGCCGCCATTGTGTGTGGAGTCGCGAAAACGTACCATGAAATTCTCGTTGGCACAGACGACGACCAGTATGCGCACCGCAATTATAACGGTAGTGAAGTGTACATGCGGCTGCATGAAGAGCAGCAGCCAATCCATGCCCAGCGTCTTGGAGATGTCATCGCAGATGATATAGTTCACCGTGTTGCGTGGCGTGAAGAGCAAACCATGCAGCAGCGAGAGGCAGCGGTTGCGCAGATAAATGTTCTGCGCCATGAGTTCGTGCTCGCTCATACCACCAGCAGCATTACCGTTAATGCCCGCTGTGACGCGCATGCTCGGCAATATGAGCGCTTTCTCGACTTGTTCCGCTTTCGGTAGCTTGGCAGCGATGTACTGGCCGAAGAGCAAGAGATCGCTGTGACGCGGCTGACCGCCGAGCAAAGTCTCAATTAGATTGAAGAGTATTTCGCGCGTCGAGTGATCCTGTATGTCGATAATGATGTGCAGCAGCTTATTAAGCAGCTGCAAGTTACCCATAATCTTCACATTCTGTTTCTTCTCGTTCGATTCAATAGCGAGTTCGAGCAGATGTTCCAGCAGGGAGCGCAGCAAACCATTTGGCGCATTATGCCAAATTTCCAGGTCGCAGAGTAGATCCTGGAATGCGGTAACATTCGGTATGGCCGACATGTCTTGACCGCTACTCACAGTGCCGACGAGCCCAAATGTCAAATGTAGTATGTGTGAGTTAAGTAGATTCTTCTTCTTCTTGAAGAACATGCCCAACGTTTGATAGCAACGTTTGCGATCCATTTCGCTTTGCGCTGCGCGATTACTACGCACCACACAGGTGAGCGCTTTCACGCCGGCGTAGAGCGATTCAACATCCTGCGCCATGGCGATGATGCCCAGCAAAACATTACAGCCGCCGACAGTGTCGATCATGGCGGAGACGGGGTGTGGACTGAAGACGCGCACGCCCAAATAGCCGACAACTACGCCGCCGAGTGAGCGTCCAGCGCCTGCCAAGTGACCAGCGGAATTGTGTAGAATTCTATAGAGGAGAATAGTAAGAAAAATGTAAATACCAACTTAAAAAGTAAAACCTTAAGCGCTTTACCTGATCGGCGTGGCATTCTCATGCGAATTCATGCCCAATACTTTGGCGATGGACTTGTTATCCACGCGACTGTAAACCTTGCGTATCTTTACTAGAGTGAGTTGTGACACCGCCTTAGCATTCAGACCCAAGAGCACACGATCTTCTGGCACTAAGGGCGGCAGCGGCTCGCTTTGCTTACCCAGTTGTGGCGCTTGCAGTGAACCCATATAATGCGGTCCCAGATTGTAGATGGTGTGCACAGTCTGTTGTGTGAGCACGTCTTCCAGCAAGTGGCAGACGCCCTGCTTCCAGCAGAGACGTGAATAGCGGCGCCAAATCGGCGGTGTGCCAATGTAGCCGTAGACTTGACTGGCCACGGCGAGATTGACGGAGCCAGCGCCGGGGTTTTGTGAAATGTAATGTAGCTTCTGTGTGTGCATGGGCTGAGGAAAGAGACGAAAACAGCAAATTTAATTTTTTTGGGTATTAGAAGATATGTGAAGGACCACTCACTGTGCCGTCCAAGTAAAGTGAGAGACTAGAGTTTTTCAAAACAGCGCGATTGAGTACTACCACCAGATTATGCCATTGGCCCTCGTGCAGCAAATCGGGACACCAAATGCGTGCGCTGCCGTCGTCTGAACCTTCGGGTTCCCAGTCGCCAAGACCTGAAAGCAGTTCGAAGTTAATGAATTTTGGCGCATAAGTATATAAAACTAATAAGCTACTTTTTAATTTCCTTGTGGGAAAGAACTACATGCCTAACCACACTTCGACAACACTTACTTTTGCTTGGCGTCACAAGCGTTTCTTGCGTGGACACTACAATCGCTTTATCACGCGCCGACAGCAATATGGACAGACAGACCAAGTTCTCTTCGCGCGGATTGTGTATGGTGCGCACCAGCGTCAGCAGACGCACGCAATGTGGATCTGTTTTGGGATCGGAAAACTTCTCCACACAAAACCAAGTGGAGTATGAGAGTCCCGTTTGTGGTGGAAATATGCGATCTCCAGCGCCAATACCGCCAATGGTGTTGGCGTCGATAGTACCACCGGTGGTGGCGGTAGCCTGTGGCGCCAACGAAGGCAAATACAAACAGCCGAAACCCTCCGCAGACATATCCATTTCCACAAAGGGCGGCAGCGTGCTCGAGCCGTGCGCGCGAAAATCACGCGGTGTTGTCATTGAAACCAGCGTCTTAATACGTGTCAACGGTACGGGCCCGCCCATGCGGTAGGGTGTGCGTAAGTCAATGTCGGCGCAAGATAGCGGTTCGCCAAGCCGCAGAAACTCACGCAGCTCTGTGGGCTGTAAAGCCTGTGCAGCCAAGCGCTCCAACACATACTGCATGGACACGTGCAGCGGATTAGCTTCCTCGGAGAGCGCATTGCGTGCAATCTTCAACAGCTGCTCGGCGAGCCCATAGTCGCACATGATTTGTTGATTGCGTTCATTGCGCACCAAAGACTTTATGATCTCGCTGAGATAAACCTGTAGATTCAGCGCTAATATGCCGCTTGTCTCATGCTCAATGCTCGGCAGTAGCTGCAGCATGCAGAGCACAACGCCGGGATGCACAATGCGCGGCTCTGGTGTGGGCTGTGTCAGATTCAATTGATTTGGATGTGCTGGCGGCAACTCTTTGCTGGGCGAACGCGTGTGTGTGTCGCTGAAGAGCGTTATGACGCCGGCCAAATTTGGTGTTTCAAAATTGTCCAGCGCGATGCTGTATAGTAGGCGGTAAACTACGCAGACGTAGGACAAGGAGCGCGGTAGGTCCGAGTTGAAGCTGCGTGTAAGACAGAGAGAGAGAAACATGGCAATTATAGTTTGCTTCTAGAATGCAACTTAGGTACGAAGGCACTCACCTAAAATTCAATATGTCACCCGCGAAGACCTCGTGAAAGTACTTCTGCATGGCGTTGTCATTCTTGAACTCGCCCTTGAAGTCATGTAGCTCAGTGGCGCTGCCGAAACAGCCCAAAAGCCGCAGCGTGTCACACAGCGAGGCGGTGCAAATCTCTTGATGAAAGAATTTCGCGTTCGCCGGCTCGAAACGCATCGCCGTCGCCAGCGTCTGACAAACGATTTGCAGCAATAATATCAAATCATCCTGTGTAATCAACTGCGCGTCTGGCTCTACATTCGCCAACGGCTCATCGCACAATTTGCCGTCAAGCGAGACGAAAACGCTGGTAAGATATACGAATCCGCCCACCTTGCGGAACACAGTACGCGTGCGGTGCGAGTCCTTCAAGCAACCGAGAAGCATGTTGAGTATTTGTATTTTGAACTCCACCTGATATGGTGGCACCGCATGCATGACGGAGAGTATGAAGAGCATGTCATCATCACCGCCCGCCGACAGTATCAGCTCTCGTATGATGCCCAACGCTTGCGGACGACAGTGTTTGAATTTCACCAAATCGTGTGTACATTTAGCGCCGCCACATTCACGAAACACATTCGCGTTATTATTATTACCGCTCAGCAGTATGGTGAGCGCTTCGAGCACATGTTTGCCCAGCGTATCGGTGAGATCCTCTAGATCATCCGCCGTCGGCACAACAACAACGCTTTCATCGCATTTTGTTATCTTACGCACGTGATCGGCATAACGATTCAAGCACGTGACAAACACCTCAAGTATGCCGACCTCAAGATAGACCTCCTTGAAGACCGCATTGTGTCGCAGTATATTCAGTAGCGTCTTCAAGCACAGTATGCTACAGCTAATCGAATGATTGTTCTTTAGCAGCAATGAGAGACTTATCAACTCCTTGCATGGTACAAAATTCAATTGAAACACAATGAACTCGAGCAAATCAAAGAATTTCTCCTGTATCTGTGGACCCTTGAGGTGTATGCGCTCCGTGAACTGACTGAGCGTATTCTCCGAATCGAGTATGAAATAATTGGCGTTCTCCGAGTGATAGACACGCGATATGGCGTCGAGTATGGTGCAGCAAAGCGCTGGCGAGGTGGACTTCAGGAAGACCGTCTGCAGCACTTGGAATGCGTAGATGTTGCGTACGCAAGTCTCACGTGAGCTCGCCTGTGGCATTTGAAAGTTCTGCATTTTGAAGAGTGTATTCTGCACTTGTGGCGGACGTAACTCATTAAAGCCGCACATGCAAAGCGAGGAGATCATGAGGACGAGATTGCGTATGGCCGCCTGCACTTCAATGGAATGGGTACGCGTTGTGTCGAATCTAAATGAGAGGGAGGAGTGGTTAGAAAATATTACATTAATGATTAAAGTAAGATCTCAAGTCCGTTTGCTATGGATTTTATATATATTACTATATAGAGATTTCTAGAGGGTTGTGATAACTAGCCGCTAGAACTGAACTTAAAAAAAAAATTGAAAAACGGGAACCGGGAACCGGGAACTAGATCTACTCCGGTTAGGCAAACATGACTGAGGATGGGCCGATAAAAGATCTGATCCAACAATGGACCAAGGAAATCAGTGTATTTAAGAAGGAAAACTCCATGTATCATCATTATAGACCTATAATGATATTTGAGGAGACGGCGGACTGATATGAGATCTCATCAAATCTTGGATCAAGGAAATCAGTGTATTTAAGAAAGAAAACTTCTGAGATGAGAAAACTAACAGATCGATGATAGGTCTCAACGACCCATGGGCCATGGAAGTAAATATTTTTGAGAATAAAAGCTTTTTATATCATCTTTATAATCTTGGATGGACAAAGAAAACAAGTATTTTAAGGGAGGAATGGAAAGCAGACGCGACTGTCTTGCAGATGGATCGATAATAAAGCTTATCGAACGATGGGCCAAGAAAATCAAAGTTGTAGCTTCTTGAAACTCCTTTATTAACTTGGATCTACTTAAAATTCGGTTACGTAGACAACTGTCTTAAGAACGAATCGATAATAGAACTCATCGAATGATGGACCTAGGAAATCAGAGTTTGAAGGGAGAAAGGCTTCTTGAATCACATTTATAAACCTGTACAGCTGTAACGACTGTCTTAAGAACGGATCGATAATAGAACTCATCGAACGATGGACTTAGGAGCACGGTTTTAAGGGAGGAATACTTTCTGGGTCAACTTAAAAGAAAAAAACCAAAGAAAAATCGCTTTAAACCCACTTGAGCAAAAAATCGCTGAGAAACAGATATCCCTGTGATGCTTTGAAATCGTCCAATAATATTTGTGATACTTGACTAGAATCCTTTAGGAAGCAAAAAACGGTAACAAACATCTCGACAATTTCCAGCGGATTGCCGAAGCTCAAACGTTGCATATTATCCACGCACAGCGCCATGCAGCCTTTGGCTGAAAGGAAGAATGAGAAATGTAAAACAAACAAATACAACAACAGCAACTAAGAGGACTCACAATGTATATAACTAACAACGGCATCGGTTAGGCCATGTCGCGAGATGGTCGTCAATATTTCCGCTGCGTTTTTACGCCAAACAATATTATGCGTCGGACACGGCGACGTGATGGCCGAGAAGAGCAGCGTCAGATCGTCCATGCGCGCCAACTCCTCCGCCGGATAGGGATACGAGCAGAGCTTAACCAGCAGCTGTACAAAGACCTTTTGCAGCAGCGTGCGACGCTCGAAGGCGTTAAAGTCGCTCGCCGACTCGCCAATGCCCGGCGGCGGATCGTCCTCCACAACGGGCAGATCGAAGAACAAATACAGACATTTGACGAGCGTAGACGGCACGGCGGCTGCTGTCATCACCTGTGTATTAGACAACAAAAAAATAGTTTAATTATTGTCATAAAAAGCAAAAAAGTCGCTGGAAGTAAATAACAGGAAATGCAAGAGATCTGGTGTTTCTTCAAGCTGCTCGAAGTGCTGCTGGGCATTACGTGCCTCACATTTCACGTGCTCGGCTTTCTGCACACCGAACCGCTACCGCACAATCTCTTCTACTGCGGCACATTTGCCAGCTTCACGGTGTACGCAGCCTTCGGCATACTCAACAACTTGTGTGGACATGGTCGCACCGCTGCCATCGAAGCCATAACCACAACAGTGGGCGCTGTAATGCATTTCGCTGCCTCTTTGCTTTCCATGTATCATGCGGAGCAAGACTTTCATTTAATGTTTCTCACCGATACGGAGGAGCCGAGACATCACTACTTTTTCTATTGTAAGGCGCAAAGTATTGCCGCGCTCGCCACGGGCGGCATGTATATGTTGCATGCGACATACGCTTACGATGCTGGTTTCATACGCTTGAAGCGTGAGTTGCGTAGCGGGGTCTCCAGTGATCAGGAGACCGAAGATGAGGAATCGGTGCAACGTTTTCGAACGCATATTGAGATGTTTGTGTTTGGCAAGAGGGTTCATAAGAAATTGTTGCGCTTCAAGTGGTTCCAAAAACTAGCCACGAAGCCATGATTGAAGTTTTTGAACTTGAAAAGCTTTAAAAAGTGTCGGAAAATTCAAAGCTTTTAATCTCAGAACAATATTATTGTTTTTGTATAATCGCACAACAGACCAATAAATGCCGAATGTGAGAATTATGTTTTTTAAGTGAACTTATATATAAAAGAGCAGCCTTTTCCAGCCTAGAAAAATAAGCGAAAGTGGTTGGTCTT
The DNA here is from genome assembly GCF_016617805.1 of Bactrocera tryoni. Lineage (NCBI taxonomy): Eukaryota > Metazoa > Arthropoda > Insecta > Diptera > Tephritidae > Bactrocera > Bactrocera tryoni. The sequence goes on from NC_052500.1 coordinate 76,899,875, forward strand.
GTGGAGATCGAGAACAAGACAAAGTATCTGGAGGCCACACAATAAGAATCCTCGGGCCTTAGGAACTACATACATCACTCTTGGGAGCTATAAATTTGAAAAAATAAAGGACGTTCTCGGAACCAGCTTTAATTCCACCAACAATCTAAGCCTAGAGTTCAAGCACAGAATAACTCATGCGAAACAGCTGCTATTTTGGGATCGGTAGGCAAATGTCGTTCTATTTTATGGCGTAGATCATGCACGATGCCCAACTGAGACGAGAAATCACTTGACGCATTCGTGAGAACTGTTTTCCGTCAGGTCTTTGGAGCCTACCGCGTGATGAATATCGAAGAAAATGGAACCCTGAACTGTATGAGCTCTGCGGCGACATGGATACAGTTAAGCGTATAAAAACTCAACGAATGCCCCGGTTAAGCCATGTCGTACGCATGAAAGATGATGCTCCAGCGAAAAGAAGACAAGTCTTCAAAAGGGCATTCATTGAAAGAACCATGTGCATAAGAATCTGTCTCCACTTGGGATGTATAAGCGACATGTCTTCGTAGAGGATTCCAAAGAAACAAGTATTTAGTCCTCTTTCGGACCAAAGAAGAAATATGTAAGAAAGATAGTGGAAGGACCAAGTGCATAAGAATCTGTCTACTCTTGGAATGTATAAGCGACATGTCTTCGTAAAGGATTCCAAAGAGACAAGTATTTAGTCCTCTTTCGGAAAGGATTAATTTGCTACAAGATCGGATCAACTTCATTCTCTAATTTAATGAAAGGTCGCTCTTGTCATAAAAGTCTTAATACCACACAAATGATAGCGAGGGTTTCTACTGCGATTACTTCATAGTAACACTTTCGGAAAGAGATATTCGAATGAATATAGACTTCCGTTAATCATAGCTCTATATTAACTGGAACGCTTCGAAACGGTCTTCTAAGAAGGAAAAATGGCTTTACTCAAAGGACGATAGTTCATGAAAGTTTGGTCTCTGGAGGGTTAGGCTTAAAATCCCCAAAATACTCCTTTTGACATTGACAGACGGAGTGTCTTTAGGACTTTCATTTATACTATCTTTGATGATGAGTTTAGGAATATTTCTTTTTTCGGTTATTTTATGTTTGGAGATTAAAGTTTTGGCGGTATTGATCCTCTCTGGTCTCTGAAACAGTGCGGCACTGGATCGGATATACTATTAATTTCAAACTGGTCACATAGACATACACGATTTTTTCCGAACAAAGTATAGCGGTTTACTTACAACTATCAACTTCAGGCTTTCAGGGTCATAACCATCTTATAGGCATATAATAGATCTTTACGTCCGCAGAAGTCCTCAGAATTCCGAATTGATATAGATTAAAAAAAAAAATCGCGCTACCAGCGGGCATTACCTGTATCAACGACACATCGCCGTTGGCCAACAAATTCAATGTGGACAGCAACATCCAGCCGCTGCTCGTCTCCTCCGTCGTTTCGATTTCCAAAAACTTAACAATCGCTATTGACGCCGCCTCGGTGCTCTGATTGGAGGCACGTTTCCGTATCTCGCTGACCATCAGACGTGAAACTTGCTGACAAAAGGCCACCACATCCCAGAACTTTTCGCTCATATCCGCGGCCGGGCATGTGCTGAAGACCTGTGTGTGGGAGCAGCATGGCACAAAAGAAAAGAAATGAAAGAAGAAAATTGTATTCAGTTAGTTTGGCTAAAAATAACTTTTCGACACGCGTCTCGATACCTTGCAAAATAACGGCAGCATCTGATACAGCTTCATGTCCCGTTCGTGCTCGCTGAGCGCCTCCTTCGGATGTGTGTACTCGTTGAAGAGCTGCTTTAGTGTGTGTAAACTGATTTGTATGCGTGCATCTGTGGCGGCGGTTATCTCATCGCCGACACGTGCACCGCCTGCGTTGCTGCTGCCCGTTATATTGCCATTAGCGGTGGCACCTGCCGCACCGGCTGTGGGTAAGCCACCCGCGGCACTGTTATTGCCACGTAATTTACGCATCACGTTCATGGTTGACGCTTAACGGTCGGATCGTCGGACACGTGTGTGCGTGTGTGTGGTTTTTGTGGTGTTTTTCTGTGGCTTCAACTCCGTATGCGGAGCAACCGCAGCCACCGCTCACACCACAACGTCTTTGCGGTCGATTTTGCTCCCGTGCGTGGAAGTTTCTGTATTCGTGTGTATGCGGGAGCACCTTCGGCTGTGGAATGAAACCTTTCGTTGATATTAATGGTTATTGATTGTTTGGTTTTAGTTTGCCTGCGGACACCAAATGTAATCTGAGAAAGAGAAGAAATGGCATATGTGTTGTTGTAGAAAGGATATATCACAGGCGCGTTTACCAGTTTAAAATATATTTCGTGGAGTTTTCAAGCACTTAGTCACCCATATTTTCCCCTAAGCAAATAATAATTGCATGGACTTAGCTGCAAGCACAAGTTTCCACTCCACAAACTCTACATTCGTGCTTTTCATACAAACTGCAGGACTCACTCCCAGCGGATTAAAGTTAAATGTGTGTGAAAATACAAAAATAAAGCAATAAAAATAAAAGTAAATTATATACTACCATCTCTTGTGTACATATGGTATTTTACCCTCATAGCGCTGTCAATATTTACTATCGCGAATAAAATCAAAAAGCAGGCGAAATACCAAGTTAATACTCTTGTGGCGAACCGCGTTCGTGGCAAAGTCACCAACACGAGAAGCCAAGCGAGTTCATGGAGAATGATATTGATTTCAATATAATGAAATGAGATTTGGTCTTTTTCATAAAGCAATATGCTGAAAGCGAAAACAAAAGAGATAAATAAGAATGGTCTGAAAGCATTTTTGTCCCACAAAAAAGTATAATTTAAGAGCAAGTATGGCATGTTTTTTTATTACAATACGATATCAGTCACATGCATTATATGAAATCATGAGGAATTTTTCATCATGTTAGTAACTGTTTATTGTGGAACTCAATCAAAATAGTTCCAAATGTTTTTTTCTACTTTAATACGATATCAGTTATAGTCAATGTAGGACGTTTTGAAAAAGTTTGCATTACGTAAATAACTGTATAATGTGGAACTTAATCAGAATCGTTCCACATGTGAGTTGTTTAATTCAATACGATATCAGTCCCATCCGTTGTATGAAATCATAAGGAATTTTACATAATATTATTAACTGTATAATGTGGAACTTAGTCAAATCCGATCCACATATTATTTTTTTGTTATAGTACGATATCAGTGATAAGCATTGTACAAAATTTTGAAAAATTTTACAATATGTTAATAACTGTATCAAGTGGAACTTATTCACAAGAGTTCCACATGTGTTTTTTCCAAATGTTTTTAACAAAATTCTATTAAAAGTACAAAAATTTGAAATTTGTCGTATCAACATCATCATTTTGTGGCTAAAAATCTACTAATATTGCCAGCTGCCATAACAATTTGCAACTTGCAGCAACCAGCTCTGCGCATAACTCGTTATGTTTTGTATAATACAAATACTTAGTAGTATTTGAAGGCAATTTGCAAGTTTGCATGCTTGTGTGCGTTTCTTCATAACTGAGACTTTTCGCCGCTATCACCAGCAGCAATCTCGTGCTCAATCGATCTGGTCCAAAGTGTCTGTTTTACAGGTATTGAACGTTATACATATGTCGGATGAATACACAGCTTCGTTAGCCTCTTCAATTGAAACCGAAGTTTTCAGATTACAAAATTATTCTTCCTCTGTCTAAGTTCTTGTTTTCTTAAAAATACCGGGATACCGGAAATTTTCATTACTGGAACTGTTTAAAGTGACTATGCCTTCTATAGACATTCCAAAAAGCCGAGTAATCTGAGTGTAAAACTTCAGCTTCGAGGTTATTTCAGAAACAGTCTGACTTTATAACCGACTAAAGGAGTGTCATCAAAAGCGGGCTCTCATCCGAGACTGTTTTCTTCCTTTCGTAGTGTATTTTAGGTACCGGGTCCCAAACTTCTCACTTTAGCTCGCCTTCAAACGGATGTTTTTGGCTGCCTGGAGGATACTTGTTCTAAGACCGGAAGTTGTGAGCTGCTTGAGCTACATATATGTAAAATAATCGTTGCCTGGCCATTTCCACGTGAAAGGCGTTCAAAGAACTTTAATCACTTGCTTGAACTTCTTGACATGACTCCATCCTTTGACAGCACGAAAAGGAGCTGCCTTTATGCCGCTGTGTCTGCATTTGGTATCCCCGCAAAACTAATACAGCTGTGTAAACCGATGTTGAGCAATACCAAAAGCTCCGTCAGGATTGGGAATGACCTTTTCTAGCCGTTCGATACTAAACGAGGTTTCAGACAAGGCGACTACCTAACGAGCGACTTTTTGAATCTACCGCTGGTGAAAATAATTCGAGCTGCAACGCTGAATCGAGAGGTAAACTATTTTTATAAGAGTGCTGGATTGATATTGTTGACCTCAACAACTGGACTTTAGCTCTGCTTTCTCCAAACTGGATAAGGCAGGGAAGCAAATGGGTCTGGTAGTGAACGAGGGCAAGACAAAATATCTCCGATCATCAAACAAATAGTTGACTTAGCTCCAACGTCACTGTTGACAGTCATAACTTGGAAGTCGTAACAATGGCAGTTAAAGTCTCTAGTTCGGCATAGAAGGCTAACTGCAGCCAATTTCCAAATTCTGGCATACTAAATCAGACAGCAAAGACCATCTAAGTCCCTTTGAGGAATCGGAAGGTTTTCTAGGTATCAGGAACGGTCCTTAGTACTACCTAAGTGTCATGTCAACAGAACTCTTGAATACCGTTATATAATACCACTGGCTTGATAGTCTAGCGCTTTGCTTATATAATAGCATAATCAACTTCAAGCCCGCAGGCTCTAAAGCCACCAACTACTAGTTACAGTCGTGCTGAGTAATCTTATCACAAGCCTGACTGCATGTAATGACTTTAATATGTTAATTTTCCAGACGACAAACATATGCGTTACCCCTGAAACGGCGACTAAATTACGCTGTGACATGACGTCTGCGTTGTTTGCGTGCCTGTGACGTGAGCGAGTAAATTGATTTAAGCCAAGGCGGCTCTCATACCCACAACTTAGTACTTATGTATGTACATAAGCTCTAGTTAAACATATTTCAAATAAATATGTATGTATATGTGTCTGTGTGTATGAAAAGTGGTCTCATGTGTAACTTGATTAAGTCTAAATTAATTACTCTCAATGTGTGCACTGCATTCGCTGCACAAAGTTCCAATAAATTGTATGTTTTTCTACACAGTAATTGTGGTTATGGCAAGCTGTTGGACTTGGCAGAAAAGCTGCGTAATAAATTGAGTTACATTTCTCATAACCAAAGTACAAAGATCACCATATGAATATGTTTTAAAAATAAACTTGACCTTTTTGGACAAAAAGAAGTTAGATCTACTTGCAAGTTAGAAAAAAGTTTGAGACTTGAATAACTGTTGGCCTCAACGTAGTACTTGAGAAGAAAAGCTTAGACAAGTACTAAACATATTTTACAGAATTTTATATTTCTTAATAATGTGTGATTAATTTGAAAAATTTTGGATTCATTTCATCCTGTAGCCGATCTCTAGGAAGATCTTCGATGGCTATAAGGAAGACTTTTCTTTTTGAAAATTCCTTTGATACTGTAGCTGACCTCCAGAAAGACCTTCGAGAAAGGTGCGTGGCGATGAGCAAGACTTAACTGTTAAAAAATTCCTTTGATCCAGTATCCGATCTCCAGGAGAACATTCGAAAAAAGTTCTGTGCCGCTGAGGAAGGTTTTTTTGCATAAAATGATATCAAATCCAAAAACATAGACATTAATTATTGCTATAGACTAATAGCCTTAGAAAGATGCCAAAATTTACTGCCTACAGATCAAACTTGATCTGTCAGCAACTGACAGCGAAGTTACGACCAAATGAGGAAATCATCCCTATAAACAAGGGACTATATCAAATACTTAGCAAGCTTCCTTTCAACACAATATCACAGACAGGGACCAACGTATTGTCTTTACGGATGGGATCAAACTTGCTAACCGAGTGTGAGGTGATGTTTTTTCAGCAAAATTAGATACAAAAATTGCATTACCAGACCCCTGCAGTGTCTTTCAAACGGAGATCTCTGTAATTAAAGAAAGCCTTCTTGTTCGGACAAAGAGTGTGCATACAACAAAAAAATGTGTTTACAACGGGGTTTTCAATAAGAGCGCTACATTCGATGCTATCATGGATAGAACTCGATTTCTTTTGCAAGGGCGCCACAGGAAAGCTTGCAGAAATCCAGACGCTAAACCCAATTTTCGACTGTTTTCAAGCATAAATCTGCCGACACTGCTGTTCGATATTCGTACGAAGTTCATCAATCGTCGCTGGCTTGTTGGCATAGACCATAGACTCGACGTAGCCAAATCGCACGACCAAGGCGGCCGATTGACTGGACCATTTCGTGAGATAATACGTTCACCAAACTTGGTTTTCAGTAAATTGATTGTGACATTCATTGTGCGGCTTGTGGCGACGTCTTCTTCGAACCAAATATTGTCCAGGGCCATATCATTCAAAAATATTCGGTTATCATTGCACGGTAGCGACTTCCATGCACAGTAACGTGCCGGTCTTGATCATCACGGAAGAAGTACAATCCAATGATGCCGCCGCGGCCCATTAGCCGCACCAAATCGTAATTTTTGCGTAATGCAATGGTGACTCAATAGTGCTCTTAAAGTTGAGGCCACTGACTCCGAGTTTCGGTACAAATTTTTATTAATTTCAACTCTTTTTTGAGGTAGTAAATATTTCGATGATGCAATGGCAAGTCTTACTGAAGAGAAATATCAAAAGAGCGGGAAAAATATGGCGTCGTTTGCTGTTCCTATCGGTATTTTTGTAGCATCCCTATGAAAAAACCTTTTATATACAGCGGCTTTGAAATCAATACCGGGTCGTAAGGTTTCATTGAATATAGAGAAATAATGTTTTGATCTTTCAGTGTATCCAATATCAAACTCCACGATAAACTTGGAAAGGCTTCAAGGACCAGTGATATTCCTGGCAAATGAGAAGCAGATGAACTAGCCTGAACAGACACTACCCTAGAGTTAGACCAGTGCGATGAAGACGGAATATGTATGCCTCGGGCTACTTGTAGATAAAATTAAAACTATTTTACAAATAAGATTTCCCCGAAACTACTCGTCGGTTCAACTTCAAATTTTTATAGAATACTTTGAAATATATTATACATATTTATGTACATTCTATGAAAAAGCAAAAAAAAGAACAACTTTTTGAAACTCACAAGTAACTACCAAGCTAAATCCACCGTGAAGAAACGCAGTAGAGCATAAAGTTGGCCCACAGAGTGCAAATTCTAGCACTTCTTAATTGTAGCCAACCAAAACTCCAATTCCACATATACGTTCCACAAACTGGGAAATAATTACCTTTCCGCACCGCTTCGATTACTCAATATAACGGCATACCTGCCAGCTTAAGCTTCCTCTTCTTCTTCATTTTTCTGCAATTAACTTTACTACTGCCCCACTGATCGACAGCTGTTGCTCAAGCCACAGCGCTTGTTGTTGCACTGCACACGAGCTTAGTGGGTGTCGTTGGCGTATACGAAACAGTATGACCATTGCAAACGATTGTGTGCGAAGAAAACAATTGTTTGTTAATTATGCCACAAAGACGGGATTGCATAGGCGCTGAGTCAGTCTTCACAATGCGCTGCCAACTTTGGATGAGAAAACAAAAGCTTGTAATTGCGATGGAGGAGTTAAGGGGATTTGATTTTCTTATACCCTCAACGGGGCTTATGAAGTTTGACACGAAGTTTGAAATACCTAGAAGGAAATGTAGAAGACCTTACGAATGTATGTACGTACATACTCATATACATCAGTGATCAGCGTGACGACCTGAGTCCATTTAGCCGGTGCGTCAGTATATACGCGAACTAACCCCTTAGTTTTAGACATATGGGACTGAAATTTTGCACACGTCCGTTTCTTTCAAAGAAGCTATTTATTTGTTGGAATCATCGATATCGCTTCACTATAGCATATAGCTGCAATAGAAACTGACCAGTCGGACTCTAGTGCTTGTATGGAAAACTTTTTTATTTTATGATATATCTTCACGAAAATTGGTCTGAGTGATTATACAAGGCAATTGTACATTATTTGAAGAAATCTTGCAAATTGAACTATTATAGCATATAGTTCCCATACAAACTGATCGATCTAAATAAAGTGCTAAAAAACTTTTTTATCTGACGAGATATCTTCAAGAAATCCGGCATGAATTATTATCTGAGGCAAAGATACAATCTCTGAAGGAATGGTTCAGTTTGGATCACTATAGCATATATGTAACTGTCATACAAAGGAACCGATTAAAATCAAATTCTTATATGGAAGCTTTCGTATTTGGGAAGAGTAGTACAGTGTTGGTGCAAACGAAGTTTTTGTTGTGGTCTTTTGTCGTGCGTAATAAAAATGATCAGATCGTATCAGAAATCAGACAATTACTACTTACGGGAATATTCTAAATTCGAGTAAAGCATTTAACATTGTACTGCAATTTATAGGAAAATTTAGTTTGAAGTCAGAACAGGTGAGAAAATTTACTATACAATTTTACTCATCTGTTCTGTCTCATTCTCGTTTTGTCTCCCTCTAGCTCCATTTTTTCGATATTTTCTCTTTCTCACTATCTCTTTCTCTCGCCTTTCCATATCTCTTTCTGCCTTTCCATATCCCCCTCTCTATCACACTCTTTTTCTTTCTATACTTTAAAAGTGAAGGGAACTACATAAGTTTTACCTGATAATATCCGCCAGACAGCTATGCACGAGCATATCTTCTTCAGCCACCCATAAAGGCTTTTCTCATGGCATTTCCGCATTGAAAATCATTTTATGCAATTCAAGCCGCCCAAAGTTCACACGAGTACTGTGCACTGCATGTGCATGTCATAACTGAAATTGTCATAAAATAATGGCCTGATTAAAATTATTCCCAACGACAAGAAGTTGCATTTAGTTATTATTGGAACCCACACTCCACCAAGCGCCTTAATACTCTTTTTCGTTGCCTTCTTTCTGCTGTCAAGAAAATTGAATTTATAAAATTCACGTGCTTCATTATATTTACATATTATGTGTACCTACAAACACTGTTTATATAGTGAATTCGTTATTGTTGGTGACATAGTAGGTACTGTTACATAAGTTACCTACTTCGCCAGCGGAAGTGGCGCAACCAAGCGGAGTGGGAAACTCTGTTTGTGTGTTTGTGTTCACGATTATGTACACAGATATTTTTGTATGATAGCAAACGAAAGCACTTTTATCTAACGGTAGAGCAAAGAAAATGAGTTTGTGAATTCTATTGTTTGACATTTTCTACACGAATGCGGATCCATTATGTTGAGAGCATTATAGATAGAGTTATGTCGGACTTTCGCACTCCGGTGTTCATAACTGCACTTTCAAAAGTATATATGGTAGATCGATATAATTTGGTTCACAGCAACTTTATTATAAGGCCTAGTAAAAATATAAAATTTGCATTAAATTTAAGGTATAAGGCCTTAGCATAGTTAAAATTATACTATTCAAGTCGAATATAACTATACTGTTTTGTCGATAACTTTTTGGCATTTAAAAGGGAATTTCATAATGGCACTCTCATAGAAACCCTCGTGCCTAATGGCAAAAAACTGAGATAGTTGATTTTCACAAGTTTCGCTTGAGGCGAATTTTTAGCCTATAATGTAAAATAGGTGGTTAAAGACCTTCTAACCAAGTTTCGACAGCTTCAAGCGAGTTACAATCGCTGTGGTGCCGTGAAATGGTTTCAGATTTTGATATCCACCCAAGCTCCCGTTGCTTTCAGCAAATCACTATCGAAATGTGAGATCTGACGTTGTTTGTTTCTTCCTGACCATCAATCCTTGCTTGTCCATTGTTTGCGCCGCCTCACCGCTCGCCCGCGACCGTTTTCGCTTGACTTTATCATAAGCGAGCCACATTTCGTCAAAATTAACTATTCTCAACCCAAATGTATAAATTTTATTGCGATTCAATAGCTACTCGTAGATAGAAATTTAGTACATGAGGTATTTTTGAATGTAGTTCCCATATATTGAACTACTTTTTGTATTCAGCCTCATTTAAATGATTTCAAACGGTTTTTGTGTCATATCTACATAGGTCGTTGGTGATCGAAACAGTGCTTACATGACGATAGGAATCTCAGAGTTCCATTGTTTTATCGATATTTTCGACATTTGGCTTTCCAGAACATATTTTTGACATAAAAATTAGCGGAACGGAATCAATGAAACCGAGATTGGACATGCTTGGCTGTTACAGAACCAGGATCAAGAACTATTCATCGTTTTCCACTTTATCGAAGAAAACTGTAAAATATGGACTGTTTTCTTGCTAGTGTCTACTTTTGACGCTCAAACAATACCGAGTCAAGTAATTACAAAACCGTCTGAGTAGTTTTTTCAGTACAAACGTCATATAGTGTATTTGATCGCACGTATGCAATTCGAGGTATAAGTAGATTCCTGAAGATTTCTATTAGAAAAATTATGGATTTAGTTTCAGTAGACTTATACTAACCTAATTTTTCGAATACATAATAGTGCCTTTTTTTTGCTTCAATTCCTCATTAGTAGTGACCTTCTATGAGAACTGGAACTTGATTTCTGTTTTTGGTATTGTAGAAAATCTTTCTAGGACTGTGGACATACATTTTTCTTCGAATTCTTTGTAGAAAGTCTCAAAGGGGCGCTTCAAATACATTTTTAACTGGAAAATCATTCAAACAATTATTGAAAGAAGAGAGCATAGGGAAAGGGGAGTTGCTAAAACACGCGTTGGGAGTTTTGTTACCACGTCCAGTACGCAGTGAAGAAATTATAGTAGCCATAGCAGAGAGTGTACACGAAGACCGTGGAGAGTCGATTCGACGCCGTCTGTAGCAACTCGGACTGACGCATGGAACGACTTGGTGCATTTTACGTCGAGACCTTAAATTGAAAGTATACAAAAGCTTGTGCAAGAACTGTGCAAAACCTGAAGCCTCTCGACCTTCCCAAGCGATATCGCTTTGCTTTATGGGCTCTTGAAAAGTTTCAAGAAGATTCGATGTTTTCGAGCCAAATTTTGTCCAGCTTTGAGGCTTATTTCTGGCTCTATGGGTATGTATTTATGCCACATTTGGCACGAAGAGCTACTTAAAAAGATTCAAGAGCTGCCATTCCATCCAGAAAAAAAAAACGGTTTTGGTGCAGTTTGTGGGCCGGTGGAATCATCGGTCCATATTTTTTCAAAAATTATGAAGGTGAGAACGTTACCGTCAATGGTGACCGTTATCTCGACATGATATCCGACTATTTGATACTTGAATTTGAAGCTCGTCACTTTCCACACATCTCATCAATCGATGGATTTATTGAGAGAACACTTCGGTGAGTAGATAATTTCACGTTTTGGGCCGGTCGAATAGCCCATCGTGTGATATCACACCGTTAGACTTTTTTCGCTGGGGATATGTAAAGTCTAAAGTCTATGCGGACAATCCCACTTCAATTCAGACCTTGGAGCAAAACATCACGGGCGTCACTCAAAAAATGCTCATTCGAATGATAATGAACATTCCAAACTAAATTTTTCCGTGTTTTTTCGTTAAAAAGGTCGAAATGGATCACCTTTTATAACAACACAACAGATTCCTTTTCAAGTTTAAACACTTTTTAATAAGAGTCTTATGGCCGTTTTCTCAGTGTCTTAACTGATAGATGGCTGCTAACCAAACAGTGAGAAAACGGTCCTTAACCAAATCTTGTATGCTTCCAAGGAGTTTGGACGAGTCTTATAGTGTTAATCCGCCTCCAAAGGACTTATAGAAGCTTTTTATTGTGAAAAAAAGTTATATCTAACCTGGGCAAAGCCAATACTGCTTATACTTATAAACACCGCGGTTTTGTTATGACTCGGACATGAACTCAAAACTAAAATTGAGCTACATAATTTATTTATTTTTCATAAAACACGAAGTCACGCAAATGCAACTAAATTTTGCCGGTAAAACCAACCGGTTTAGTACAATAGGAGTACCCAAGCATTTAAATTAACACAAGCCAATTTACAGCTAACGAAGCTAACAAATTCGGATGAGTCAGCTTTAGGTGTTGCTGTTGTGATTTACGGTAAATATGTGCACATTCTTACAAACACAAAGAAATTAAAACAATTTAAAATAAATTGAAAACGTGGGCTTATGACATATTTACATACATACGCAAGTGCTTATCAGGAAGCTTCTAGGTATTCACACCTATGCCAATAAATAAGTACATATGTATATACTATGTTACGTAACTGTGTGTAATCAATTGTAGCGCCTACGCAATTGGATGCGTCAAAACACCCACAGCAATAACAGCGATTTTTACTCGCACTTGTTGAATCGAATCTAAGCAGTATAATTGAAATAAACAATCGGTGTTTGTTCATGAAAAAGTATCGCTCACTTATTTATCGTTGTTGGCGTGGTGGAAACCAGCCTGACTAGAATAATAATAAAGCGCGTAAAAAATTTATTCATGAATCACGAGCATACCCGCTAGGAAATGGAAAGTAGCTGCTACATGTGAGATTCCAACTAAGTTTAGGCGGACACGAGTAGGGACGCTACAAAAGTAGGCCGATAGGGGCCGAACACCGAAATTCGGAGTCACTGGCCCCAACTTTATGAGCGCTACGTCCAATTTATGGTCTCTCCGACGTCGTTGTGGCGAATTTTGCGAAAAGATTTTAGCCCACATTCTTATAAGATCAAATTGACGCAAGAACTAAAGCCGCTTGATCACCAGAATCGTCATTTGTTCGTGAGTTGGCGCAGCAACAAGCAACAATCATCTTATACGATGAGGCTCATTTCTGGCTGAATGGCTTCGACAATAAGCAAAATATGCGTTATTTGTCAGGCAGCAATCCACACGTACTCCATGAGTCCATCGCTACTGCTCAATGATGGCCGTATATTTGTGGTCCGTATTGGATAATATGGACTTGGACAATATGTGGTTGCAACAGGACGGCGCCACAAGCCACACAGCGAATATCACAATTGATTTATTGACAACCAAGTTTGGTGAACGTGTTATCTCACGAAATGACTCAGTCAATTGCCCGCCTCGGTCGTTCGATTTGACGCCATTTGACTACTTCCTGTGGGGCTACGTCAAGTCTATGGTCTATGCCAACAAGCCAGCGACGAGCGATGAACTTGGTACGAATATCGAACGTGAAATTGAAGCAGTATCGGCCGATTCATGCTTGAAAACCGTCGAGAATTGGGTACAGCGTGTGGACTTTTGCAAGCGTGCCCGTGGTGGCCATGCAAAAGAAATCGAGTTCCATTTATAATATAATGGCATCGAATGTACTTTCAAAGGAATGAAGAATTTCATTGATTCCGAAACCGTTTTCTGAACTTAACTTTTGCTGCACTCTTATTGTAAACCCCATTATTTCATGGTCAGTCGATTCTGAAAGTGCATTCTATACACACCTGAAAAATCTCCATTAAAATTGTATAACACTTCATATCTTTTAGCACCTCATAGCGAAGCTGCGTTGTCAATAAATACAGTGAGGTTGAGTTAGATTAGGAATTGGGACTGATCTGCGTGATCTCTATCGCACTTAGGCAGTTGTAGTTTGGATATTTTTGGTATCAAAAACGTTCTATACTCTTGTTGAGGCGAATAATTTCGAGCACACCGGAGACCTAGTGTCAATATATATAATACTCGGTTCCTACAATAATTCTATGATGTACTACTATGAACAAAAAGTAATGTGAACTTTTTTATAAAACCTAAATTCATTATTTATTCTTCCAAATCAACCAATATTCATTCCAGTTCTCGAAACAGACGGAATAGACTTTTTTTCGATTCAGTTTTCATCTCCTCAATCGTGACCAAACGGCGTCCCTTAAGGCGAATACGGTGGATGCGGCACGATATGAGTGAAGCCTTTGACAAAAAAAGTCGTGAAGAAGCAATGCATAGGTATATTTGAACAATTTTGGCATCGAGACTTGACGCGTTTGCGCTGAGCCAAGTGATATTCCAACACTCTCAGTGAGTTCTGTAATTGTCAATCGATTATTTTCAAGCATCAAATCTTTGATTTTTTATACGTTGGTTTTAGACTTCAGAGGGTAGATGACCAGCCAGAGCGCGATTCGTCTTTAAAGCGTTCTCGATCTAAACATTTTTTGTCACATAATTTACTCACCAAAGGCCTTCCGTAATATTTTACTTTTTTTTCTTTTTTTTTAATCTTATATAGTGTTAAATCCTGCTCGAATGATTTCTACGGGAGTTGACCTCTGTCATCGATTAAAAAAGCCGAAGTGATTTAAGTATTTTCGTTTCGGGAAGTTCTAAAGAGATACTTCAGTGAAGGTGTATATAGAAAACCGTGCTGAATAACTCGGGAATCTCTAAACAAGGTCGCCTTCTATGGAAGTGATGAAAGTTCTATGCTTTCGGTTATGTAGATCATCTCAAAGCAAAAAAAACTTAACTGGACTATCGTAAAAAGGACATAAATAATCTAAAATTTCCCCTTATGTCAAATTTTTATACTTTGAACAGCGCATGTATATTACATGTATATTACAGCTTGTGCAAAAACTGAAGGCGCTTGCCTTTCCCAAGCGACATTGCTTCGCTCTATGGGCTGTTGAAAAGTTCCAAGAATATCCGCCAAATTTTTTCAGCGATGGGGCCAATTTTTTCCTCATTAGGTATGTAAACAAGGCAAATTTGACGCATTTGTGAGGAAGAGTTATCTGAAGAGGCTCAAGACCTGCCATTTTATCACGAAAAAACAGCGCTTCGGTATGGTTTGTGGCCCGATGGAATCATCGGTCTACATTTCATCAAAAATGAGAATATAACCGTCAATGGCGGCCGTTGTCGCTCATGATAAAGTACTATTTGAAGCCTGAAATTGAAGCTCGTGATCTCGGCGACATTGCATCAATCAATGGATTTACAAGTATTGGGAGAACACTTCGGTTAGCAGATAATTACACGTTTTTGACCGATCGATTGGCCACCAAGTTCGTGTGATATCACACCGTTAGACTTCTTCCTGTGGCGATATGTAAAGTCTAAAGTCTATGTGGACGATCTTGTTTCAAGTCGTGGAGGAAAACATCACACGTGCCATACGCCAGTTACCAGTCGAAATTTCCTAACGAGTCATCGAAAATTGGACTCAACGGATAAACCATCTGAGACGTAGCCGCGGCCAACATTTGAATGAGATAATCTTCAAAAAATAAATGCCAAGGAATGTTCTTTCGGATAATAATAAACACTCCCCATTAAATTTAAAGTTTATGTGTTTTTTCTTTAAAAAAGTACAGCACCTCGCAATGTATCACACTTTATTAAGGATTACCATTACGAGCTGTGTCGATTTAGTCATGTTCGTCTGTTGCTCTATATTTACTCGAAAGTCCCTCAGTAGAAAAAAAGAAGAAAAGAAACTGCTTAATTGTCGGTACCGACGCTATCAGATCACTTTAGTATATGACTACCATACAAAATGAACTATCAATATCAAATTCATGTATGTAAAACTTTTTTTTTTGACCCGATATCTTCACGAAACTTGGCTTGGTCTATTGTTCAAAGCAACACTAAGATTTCCAAATAAATTGTTTAGATCGGACCAGTAAAACATAGTACTGCCAAACAAACCAACCCATCAAAATCAAGTTCTTATATGGATTAAATTCGTTTTTCCTAGAGGGTGCTTTCATTAACATTCGGATAATTCACGCTCATGTGTTCGCTCTTAAAAACTCAAGCGCTCATTTGATATGCGCTTTATAGCGCTTAGCTAACTAGAATGGCTTACTGTGGCAAGTCTAGCTATTTGGAGTGATCTTACTAATTTCACAATATGAAAATAAATTCGCATATTTATTTGTTTAAATAATCAGCATGCAAGTAAGAATATTCATAGGTACATATATACAAATACATTTATACTATATACATACATATTGATAATCGCAATGTGTGCGCTGAAATAGAATCTTTACAGCTTTGGGTCACAGACCCAATTAAGTAGTGCTCAATCATTTTGATTAAAAGTGGCAGCATAATGTCTGCGAATTAAGTTAATTTGTTTATTTTATTTTTTAGGGAAGTGAGATAAAATGCGTAGGGTTGACATACATATGTAGATAAGTATGTATAGTATTATTTTTATATATCAAAATTGCAATAAAATATATTTCGAATAAACTATTCCAACTTTCTGAACTCATCTAGTTTGCGTAATACAAACGTGTTGGATTGCAACTCAAGCAATAAAAATGACAATTATGTATATAAATCTATTTGTTTATGAGTAAATCCGACTTATACACACACAACAAAAAAGACGAGAAGCAATAAATTGCTATCAATGATGTCACGCGAGTTCTCCAGATTAACTTTTTCGGTATTTTGCTTTCCACCTTCATTTAATTATTCATTCCAAACGAAAATGATGGCTCAACCTAACACTTAATGGCCTTGAAAGTATATATTTTATAATTATTCGTTTTACTTGTATTATTATATACTTATATTCATTGAACTTATGACCCACAATCTTCACAAGCCATAATGCCATAATCATACTATGGCAAAAAATACTTATAAGAAGAAAGCATGAAGTTCTTGGAAATATAGACGGGTGGCAACGTTTCTTATTTAATAATACATTAAAGTGATAATTATTTATTTTGAGGTCGCTGGG
Source organism: Bactrocera tryoni (assembly GCF_016617805.1). Lineage (NCBI taxonomy): Eukaryota > Metazoa > Arthropoda > Insecta > Diptera > Tephritidae > Bactrocera > Bactrocera tryoni. Next base: position 76,916,758 of record NC_052500.1, read on the forward strand.
TCTTCTTATGATTGTTTCTAGCGGCATTAAGGGATTTTCAAATAATCAGAGAACATTACCTCACAAAGTCGATTATGATTTGACATCAAATTCACAATAAGAAACACTTTAAAGTAAAGTTTTGCTAGGTACTTTCAAAGACAAACTCTCTAGATTGCTCTTGGAAGTCTCAAATTTAGCAATTAAAAGGACTTTTGAGACTAAACGCGTGTTATAATTGAGCTCAAGAATTTCTAAGGCTTGATTTCGTCAATAAGATATGTTCTATTAGTCCATATTCATTTCTATATTCTTACATTTCTCGAAACATAAGTATACAAAGGGTCAAGCAGAGTTTTTCAATGCCTATCAAATCCCTCACCAAACTCTTAGAATCATGCGATTATTTCCGTTAACACGACGGTGAGGTCTAAGTAATCGGAACGGCCCCGGATTTTTGGATTTTTATCTGACCAAGAACTGTCAACCATTCCTCAAAATTACTTTAACAATTATTTGGTTATTTCTTCCAACCTCATTGATTTTGCTACGCCAGTTTGTATGACAATTATATATGTCCAATAGTGGTCCGATATGGGCGGTTCCCGCAAATGAACATCTTCTTTGTAGTCTAATTATGGCCTAGTGATAGTCACTTAAAATAGTTTTTTAACAAGATTTTTTTCCAAAATTTTAAATTATCATTTATTGCTTCAATTTCTAATAAGGAGATAACCTCATAAACTCATAATAGTTGTAATTAGTAACATTGCTTACACAATTAATTATTTTTATATAAATATTGAAATTGTCTTTTAATTTTCAAAAGAATGTATCGATTAAGAATTTTGATAGGGTAGCAGCTCAAAAAAAAAAAAAAAATTAACAAAATAACCCATTCCACTTGAACACGACAAACACAATATTATTCCAAGATTTCAACTAATATTTTACTGTTTAAATTCAAGTAAAGGGGCAGCCTCATAAAGTTATATTATTAGTAACAAGGTCTACAAAATTCTTATTTAATATACACATATATGAGAGTATTGTATGTACAATTTTCAGACATTTATCTATTTGGAAATTTTGTTAGGGTGGCAACTCTAGAAACATATTTTTTGGCAAAATGTTATAAAAAGTTTTCTATGGTTTTCTATGGATACCCATACTGGATAATGAAATAAGGTTTTAATGTGAGTTATCACTTTTGAATCAAAGACTTGTGGTAACTCTTTTTTCATAAAGGCAAGCTTAAGGTCAAGAGACAAGTCAAGGTCAAAGAAAGCCAAAATAGCAAATGTTTGACTTAATATTTTTACACAGTTAATATATTAATTAATAATATAAAATATAGTATTATAATATAATATAAAATAATATATATTTTTAAATATTTTTAGAATATTTTAAAAAAAAAAAAATAGCATTATTATTATAATTTTTTTAAGATTTATATTTTAAAAACTCTTTTTTTATAATTTTTTAGATTTTTTTTTATTTACTAGTAAACTTCTTTTTAGAAAATTTTTTTATTTTCTTTATAAATTTTTATTTTATATTTTTAAATTTTGTTTTTATTAATTAGTATTATATTCTTTTTAATTATATTTTTATTAAAAGAAAGTAAGGAAAGTACCTTTATATTAAAGTTACACCAATACTTTTCATATTTTTATAGTTTTTCTTATTTTATTTATGTTTAAATATGTTTTAGTTTTAGTTCTAGTAACATAATCTTTTAAAATTTTCAAAAATTCTTTACTTATTAATAAAATTGTTTCAAAATATTTATATTTTAAAAAACTTTCCTTTTATGATTTATAAATTTTTGCAAATTATTGGTATTATTTTTTTTAGAATATTTTTAATTTTCTTTAAACATTTTTATTTTATATTTTTAAATTTTGTTTTTATTTATTAGTATTATATTTTTTAGAATAAAATTTTTTCAATAAAATCGTTTCCGTAACTGCTTTTTAATATTTTTATTTATTTATAAAATAATTTCTTTTATTATATTTAATGTTTTATTAATATTTTTTAAAAACTTAAAATTTTTTTTACTTATTGGAATTATTATTTTTAAATAAAAATTAAAATTATTAAAAAACAATTATTTAAAACTTTAATGTTTTATTTATTAATATGTTTTTAAATTTTGAATATCATTAATATTTTTTTCATTTATTACTATTATATTTTTTTAGAATTTCATTTTGCTCTTCCGATCTTATTCAAAAAAAAATGTTTACTTACTTACTTTTACTTTTTAAATAAAAATTAATAAATTAAACAATTATTTGAAAATTAAAAAAAAAAAATATTTGTTAGAACTATTTTTTATTTTCGTTAAAATGTTTTACATCATACTTTTAAATATTTTATTTATATATTTATATTAATATTTTTTAAAAATCTTTTCTATAAAATTTAAAAATACGTTTATTTATTAGTATTTAAAAAAAAATTATTTTCTTTAGCATTTTAAGTTTATATTTTTTAATATATTTTTATTAATAATTTTTAATTTTTAATATTTTTTTATTAAAATAAATTCCTTTATAATTTTTTTAGTTAATATTTTCAGTATTTTTATTTTATTATTTTATTTATTAATATTTTTTTAAGTTTCTTTCATTAAAATTTTTTTATATTTATTTTTATATTTTTATTTTTTTAAACCATACTTTTAATCCGTATTTTTATTTTATATTAATATTTTGTTTAATTTTATAATTTATTTCATAAATTTCACTCACTTGCATTCATCAACTCAGCTCCTTATTTAACACAATTACTTTGCTCTACCTCCCACCCATTTACATACATAAATACATACATACATATTCATGCACCTAGGCACCTACATTCCCGACTTTGTCGCCGCACCTGAAAGCCAAAAATAAATTTGTAGCTACAGCACATCGCTTTGCAATTTACAATATTATTTATCTATCGCTCAATTGTTGTTTTATAGCCTCAACATGTGTGTGTAAGTACTTGTATACATATGTATATGTACATATGTATGTACCTAACATCGAGATGTGTGTTAGCAATTTCCGATATGGCTTTTATTATTGTTCCTTTGTGTTCAAACAAAACTTTATAGTCTGCATTGTTGTTTTCAACTTTATTGTTGTTGTGGTTTGGTTTTTACTTTCAATTAACATTTATTTTCACATTGCGGTGTACATTTTGTTTTATTATAAGTCATTAGCGTAGCCACAGCAATCTTTTACCGTTGTTTGCATTTTTCTTGTGAAATGCTATTTTTTGAAAGTATAAAGTGATTCCCAATATAAAAGCGGGAAATCGAGTAAGATTTTATATTATTGCGAATTGTATAAAGAACTTTTTGACTCTTATTTATCGTTCGAAAATTTTTAAATAACTTTTTTTCAGTACTGAGATACACAAAATTCTCCGGAATCATCCATAAAGTAATTTGTGAAACATTGCTCTGAAATTATGCTAACATATTGTCCAAGGCAAGACAACAATCTCAAAAGGTATCGGGCTTCTATACCATAGGTGCCATACAAATTGAATGAGTAAAATCAAGTCCTTATATGGGCAACTTTTTTATGTGAGGAGATAATTTCAAATTCGAAACAGATTATTTCCTAAGACAACTGTGCAATCTCCGAGCAAATTGTTCAGATCGGCCTACTATAGCACATAGCTGTCAAACGAACTGATCGACAAAAATGCAGTCATTGTATTGATAACTTTTTTATTTGGGGAGATATTTTCACGAAATTTGGCATAAATAATTTTCTACAATGACTGAACAATCTTCGAGTAAATTGTTCAGATCGCACCACTACAGCATGTAGCTATCATACAAATTGAACGATCAAAATTAAGCTTTTGTATGGAAAACATTTTTGTTTGTGGAGATATTTTCACGAAATTTGACATAAATAATTTTCTAAGGTAACGGTACAATTTAGGTAAAAAAAATTTCAGATCGGCCTACTATAGCATATATGTATGTAGCTGTCAGACAAATTGATCGATCGAAATTCAGCCTTTGTATGGAGAAACTTTATATTAGTGAAGTATAATACATACATTTATTTTATTTTAATTTTTTGTTTGTTTCTTTCACATATGACAAGTATTTGTCTACGTCAAAAGCATTGACTTTTTTTAATCAGACTTAATTCAATTTCATTCAAGGTGCTACACTAACACCGCATTTAATAAATCAAATAAACATAATATGCAAATAATATATAGTATTAACACATATGCACACATACATACATAAATATACGCAAAACGTGTACATATACATTTCGAATGCGAATTTTTGCATAAAATTTTCCAATGATTTCGACTTGCACACCTAACACATACATACATACATACATAATATATTTTTGTTTACCACAATTTCCGCTTTTTATGCCCGCAGAAAGTTTCACAAGTATTTTTCGCAAGCACAACAACAAAAAATTGCGAAAATTGGGCAAAAAACGAACATAACCCAAGTGATAAAAAGCCATGTGGCGGCAATGACACCGCAACGCGTCAAGCGCGAACAAACGAGACAGCTAAAAAATAAAATTTTAAACAAAAAAGGTCACTGTGCTGTGCGGCGAAACAGCGAGCAACAATGAAAAAATACAGCTGTTGAAATGTGATGGGGAAAATAGGCGGTTAAGCACAGGAATACAATTATGTGTATACATACATACATGTGTATGTATGTACATACTACATAATAAATGTATCGCTGTGTGCCACTAAGTCACTTAAATAACAAGAAAAAAATCGCATGAAACAAAATGAGTTTCCTTCTTCAAATCAGCATTTCATGAATGAATAAAGGCACCAGCTGTCCGCTTGAATGATGACACAAATTGCCGACTTGATTTGCTACCGACAGAAGTGGATTAGTTGAAATAAAAATTAATTCACTTACAACAGTCGTCTGAAGTGTGCTGTACCAGCCACCAGTGCGCTAGAAAAAAAGTAGTTTACAACAACAAAATTAAAAAAAGCAAGAAAAACAATAATACCCTTTACAAATGAAAATTTTTTCCAACAAGAACTTGATTTTTATCGGTCAATTTGTATGGCAGCTATATGCTATAGTGGTCCGATCTGAACAATTTTTTCGGAGATTGTACTGTAACTTTGGACAATATTTTATGCCAAATTTCGTGAAGATAACTTGTGAAATAAAAAAGTTTTCCATACAAGGTTAAGATTTCGATAGCTCAGTTTGTATGACAACTATATTATACAGCGGTCGGATGTAAACAACACCTTGGGATATTGTACCGTTACCTTGGCCAATATGCTTTGCTAAATTTCATGAAGATATTTCGGTAAATAAAAGAGTTTTCCATACAAGCACTTGACTGCCAAAGTCCAGTTTGTATGACGGCTATAAGCATTAGGGGCCCGATCTGAACAATTTGCTCGGAGATTATATATCTGCTTTGGATAAAAATCTATGCCAAATTTCGTAAAGATACCTCATCAAATAAAAAAGTTTTCCATACAAGCACTTGATTCTTTTTCTTTGTATGACGGCTATATTCAATAATGGTCCGATCAAAACAATTTGCTCGGATACTGTAAGTTTGCTTTTACTAATAATCCATCCCAAGTTTCGTGAAGATACCTCGACAAATAAAAAAGTTTTCCATACAAGGCATAATTTAGATCCGTAAGCTTGTATGACAGCCATATGCGTTAGCGGTCCGAAAAGAGCGATTCCAACAGGTGAGTATCTTCTTGGAGAGAAAATTATCGGAACCAAATATCAGATCGATATCTCAAGCACCGAGTGACTAGTCTCCCATATTTACTTCCGGGTTTAAACTTCGTGGTAAACTTAATATACCCTGTTCACGGTATAAAGTATATCACTAGCATATACTATACACTTGTGCCGTTAAGCTTATTCACATGTATAACATTTCATGCAGCATCGCTTCAATGAATTGCTGAACAGCGGCGAGCTTGTTCCAATGCCATCAAGCTGATAACTTCCAACAACGCCGCATTTTTGCTTGCTTTCGGCTGGCTGCTAAGCAAATTTGGGTCAAACTAATGACCGGCAAGTAGAAGACGAAGTAAGGCTGAGTCTAGATGTGTGTGTGTGTGTCTGCGTGCGGTTCTTAAGTGAAGAGCGAAAGGTGTAATGGGAACATGCCTACCGAAAGACTTAGTTCACTATATATACATACATATGTATGTATGTATATGCACAATAGATATGCATGTTTCTTGTAGTGCCAGCTGAAACTAATCTGCTGACGGTTTAGTCACTTTAATTTTTTTTTATTTGTCGAAAGTTAATATGCATGCTAGCCTTTTAGTATGTAATATATTTTGTTCGGTTTTCATATGAAGTATGTCAACGAGGTATAGTGTAGGTATGTATATATTGTACATACAAGTATATGTAAGTATATGTATTTTATATGCATTTAGTCATTTACCTACATACGTATATATACATAGCAGTTGAAATTAATATGTCTCTTCCTATATACATACATACATACATAGATACATATATAGTACTCACATAAATACATAATCCGATATAGTATATAGCATATTCACACATTCACTTCAGCCCCTTTGCATATTTCCTCAATGCAAAACTGAAAGCGAATCAAATCCAAGGTCAAATGTTATTAGTTGTGGCCATTAGTGTCGGCAACAAATTACTTTTAATGGCTTAATTGTGTTTTGGGCTTTATAAGTGATTAGTAGGCAATGATTTGATTAAGAAAATTAATTCGGACGGCGGTAAAAGCAGAGGAAACGGAGAGCAGGATATTTGAGAGTAGAAAAATAATATTAATTATGTATGAAAAAGCAGAAAAAATAGCATCTGATCAAATATAATCCGGACTGCGCAAAAAATAGTAAGATTTCCAGACAATACAACATCTGTGCTAAATGTAACATCAAAATAATCATTCGTGTTTAGTATACGCGGCCGATGGAGTCATGTGAAGAAGTTCACGCAGGTGAGGAATGGTATCTGATTGTCATTCACTTGAGAGTGGCCAGAAACCATTTTTTGTACATATGGCACAAGCAGCTCACGACTTCTGGTCTTAGACCAAGTATCCTCTGGGTAGCCTAAGAAGATCCGTTCGAAGGCGAGCTAAAGTGAGAAGGCGAAACATCCCCATAGGGTTGTGCGCTGGGTTTGGGATCCGCCACGTAAGAAACGCCTCCAATGAAAAGTAAACATCGGCCTCGGAAGAGAATTTAAGTCGGCAAAAACCGCGTAAGCGCCAAAGCCAGTAAAGAAGAAGTTTGGTATACGCTTGTATTTATGAAGTACATAAATCGCATTCCGCGATTTTTCCGATGAATGAAATTATTCAACAAAGTAGTTCCATTAAACTTTGTATGCGGAATCAAATTTCTGTTGCCGAAATGATCAGAACAGCAAGTGTTTTTGATTGGTACAAATTATTCAAAAACATCAACTAATGATCAACACGTCAATAAAATAAAGGAATTGGTGCTTGAGAATCCACGATCGGTATCGTTGGCATATCGAAAGGATCAGTGAAAACCATTTTGAAAGATCTTTTGGGTCTAGTAAAGTGAAAGCACACTTTTGGTCTAAAATCACTATTTTTTTTCGAAAAACAACGTGGCGTTAACGTCTGTGCCACAATGCTTTCCGACGACCAGGATGGCATGTTACGCTCGATGAGTCTTATTTCTGAAGTAATTATCTAATAATATGCATTTAAGAATGTGTAGTTAGGTTTTCCGCATTCTTTCGGACAATGTCTAGGCCCCATTTGTTGCAATATTTATGTCAGTGCAAAATTATTCAATATTTTCCACACTTATTATAAACGCGAACACGGTTTCAACGATACTTATCGTGATCTAGATCTAACTAATGTATACCTTTTTAGTTTTTGATATTTTTTTACATACATATGTACATATGTACATACATACATAAATATGTATGCATAATATTAATATATTTCACTTATTTTTACTAAAATTTATTTCTATAATTTAATCTCCTCCCACTGACTTATCATGAAAAATGTTGCCATTTATCTAAGCTAAAATCACTGAAATTGATATACTTGCAGCTTGTTATCGGCAGCAGCACTCAGCAGCAGCTCAAATGAAAACAATAAATCATAAAGTGTGAAATTACGACGCAAAAGGGGTTTAAGTGTTAACGTATGCACAACCAGCTAAACGAAATTATGGCAAGAAGTCGCACTTATTCGTAAATATACATATACATACATATATGTAGATGCATATGTATGCCAATATACATATACATATGTAGATATGTGTATATAAAAGCAGCTTATCACTTCTTGTATGTGTGCCTATAATATAGACAGATACACAGCTTCTTTATCATTGGCCCTGTGCCACCATTACCACCCACCAGACAATATGTGTTGTGACGTTTTCACTTCATTTCATACTTGTTACACATTTTCAAATACTTTTGTTGTTTTTGTTATTTTTACAATGACAATATTGCACTTGTAACACTTTATTTGCAACATTTCTAATATCCTGACGCAGGAAACTCAAGCGTTGCTGGCGCGCTTTGTTGGTTTTACTGCAGAAAAAAAAGTAAATTTCGAACCAAATGGCTCTTATTGCTTTAATACACACATACACGTGTATATACATACTCTATAATAATATAGCGTCTATAAAATCAGCAAATCGACGATAGCACTCAACCCTCCAGCATATTTGCATACTTTTCTGTGCACTCATTCACATTTTTATTTTGATTTCAGCAGGTACATGCTTTCATTTCCTTTTTTTTCAATACATACACACATACACAGGCACTCAACACCTTCCTGTCTGCGTTGTTTTGTCATTGCACGCACGTTCGCACGATTATCATCGTATTTTCTTTTGCATACGTATTTCTCACGAGCGTTTTTGCTTTGTTTTGTTTTTTAGTTGTTGGTGTTGTTGTTGTTGTTTTTTTCTTTACTTCTGAGCCGCTTATCGATTTTTCTTGCGACACCAGCAAAATTGGTGTGAGCACGACTGCTTCCGTTTGACACCATCCGCGTAACTGTAAAACACTGACTTCCACTAAACGAAAATTCAAGCCTCTAGCTTAAAGCCACACTTCTAAGCACCAATTGAGGCCTTAATTTTCACGGGTCGCTGCAAATCACCACTCAATATTGTAAGAAATACACAAAATTTGCTGGCTGCCATCCGGCCAACCAAACAAAGGAGGTGAAAATTTTCACAGCACAACGCCACATATCACATACACACGCCCCCTTTTCGCACTGCAATTTTACTCACTTTCAACTGCAAATGTAACCACTGTAGCAATGCGCAGCTGGAAATTATATTTGCTTAAAGACTTTTATTATATTTTCTGAAAACATTTTGTGAATTTTTTCTTCTTTGCAAATTTTTTTCACATTTTTTCTTCACCTTTTGTGTAAACTAGCGCGACGACGCAGACCAAACGTCCAAATGCGTCAACGAAAAAGCGAATAATGAATTCTTCTCGCTTCCATTTCGTTTGACGTTCGTTGGTGGCGCTGTCAGTGCGCTGATGACGTTTGTCAGCTGTTTTGTTTTGTTATCTTTGCTCAGCCTTTGTGGCGCTGCTTTAGCGTGTAAATCCGTTTCATTGTTTTCTTCTTTGTTTACGATTTACGAGCAAAATAATAGCAATGTCGGAGGAAATTGGTGCTGCCTGATGTGAAAAATTTTTGGGATCTCAGAAATTATTGATGTGTTTTTTGTGTTAGAAATAATTACAAAGCTAAAGAAATAGTATAAAACTTAAATTAATTTGAATTTAATAAATAATAAAAATAAAACATTTTATTTATTATAGAGTGTATTGCTGTTATTTTGATGTACTATTCCTTACCAAAGTTGGTATAAGCAAAAATAAAAATTTATTATATGCTTATGAATGTGTTTGTGTATTCATTTTATTCTGCAAATCCCTAGTTTACCCTCGTAGAGCTGCAACTAGCCACTGGCAAGCGCAAGGCCAACAAATCACCTAGCCCAGACGGGATCCGAGCAGAAATCCTGAAAAAATCGCTGCAAGGCGACCGGCATTGTTACTGAATATATACAACGCCTGCTTCGAAGCAGGAATATTCCCCGAACGCTGGAAAAAGCAACGGCTGGTGCTAATAAGTAAGGAAAAAGAAGATCCCAACTTGCCGTCTGCATTCCGTGCACTATGCATGCTTGACACAGCGGGAAAGCTCTATGAAAGACTACTTAAATCCAAACTAGAAACGGCTATCAACGAAGCTGGCGGACTTTCCACTAGACAACAAGGCTTAGACCCGAGAGTTCAACTGTAGGAGCTATAAAATGCGTCATTGAAAGTATAAAAGCTGCACAGCGTAGATGACATAAATACAAAATAATAGTGTTGCTGGTGACTTTAGATGTCCGAACAGCGCTAGATGGGAGGATATGAGGATGCTCTCAAAAAAAGCTTTAAAATCTCCGACTACCACAGAGCTGTGGTGCGGAGCTACCTTAGTAACAGCAAATTGCTTTGTAAAATTAGAGAGGAATCACGACAGATAGCGGTCACGTCAGGAGCAGCACAAAGATCCATTCTAGGCCCAGACTTGTGGAACATCTGGTACGAAGCTATACTAAAACTCGAAATGCCAGTCGAATCGTAATTGGTGAAAATATGAGTTCCTAGAATCTCTGCCGCCCGTCGAGACCCTCTCAAGTAGAATGACTCCGAAGATCAGATCAAGAGCTATACAAATACAAATATATACAATTTCAAAAGTTAGGCCTTTCTGAGAGCTCTAAACTGACCTAATATTTGAAATGATTGCGATTACAGACTTAATTACAAAAAATTCTATGAAAAAATAATTTTATACATACATTACTTATTACATATTATTTATAAATATTACTCGTTTCATTTTTAATGTTTCAACCCTAATAATCAGCGCAAAATTTTAAGCAGCTCAGAAAATCTTCTACTTATTTGAAACCAAAAGGTTTGTGTCTATGCTATACGCAGGAAGGTGGCTACAACAGCGCCACTACACTCGTTTGTTTACAGTGCCACACAAACTGTCAGTACCGGTTCGTGCACAAAGTAGCTGTAAAGTGAAAAAAATTTGCGTTCTTGAGGAAAAATGTGTAAATTATCATTAAATTTAGTGTTAAATTGAAAATATGTGAAAAGTGCTAGTGTTAATAGTGAAAAGTATTAGTGGAAATTATCAATTTGCGTTTATGTGAAAGTGTTATGAGTAATACGTGATAATTTAGCCAAAATGCAAGTCATCACCATGGGAGGCTGCACCCGCACCAACACGACTGGGCAAAAATTCAATTTCAAAGCAAGAAAAATGATTTTGCGCTGACATTTACAGTTAATCAGTGAGAAAAATATATATTTCCAACTATGTTTGTATATGTGTGCGTAACTTTTGCCTTCGAAGCGCCATGTGAAGCTATTAACCTGCTGCGACAAATGACAACGCATAAACGTGCTTTCATACAAGTTGGTTGGTAGTGTGAATACAACAACAATAAAATATGAGTTCCAATGTGGCGTATTGTGCTTAAGAAGTGATATTATGAGTCTGTGGCCGTGTCCTTGATATCAAAGTCATGTGATAGTGTGTGTGCGGTAAGTAATCGCGCACTAGTGTCAAGTGGAATACGTCGGTATAGGTATGTACATATATTGGGTATATGCTATTATTTAGTCACATAAGTAAATAGATAATTTTATGAAGGAAAGTTATAAGTTTGCTTAATGCAAGAACTACATGTGTGATACACATACATATGTACATAAATAAGAGAATAGTTGTAAGCACATTACTGTGCTTCATTTTTAGCGATTTTCTTTTCCTTATGCTACCTGGAAATCTGATACTTTTAAAAAATAAAAATAAAATAGGTCGCCGAGTAAACGAGGTTTGGCCTCATTGCATAAGCTTTTGGCAGTACTCGAAAACGTGTTTCCACGCTGTTTTAAGAATATAACTCATACACTAACCGAAACATTCAGCATTAAGTCGGCTAACAATCATTAAACATAGTAGGATATCGGTTGGGATAATGTGTGGACGCTGCAATTACACTGCAGCGATCCCTTAAACCGAATATGTCGGAGTGGTACCGTTGAAGTTTCCTCTCGTTTAACCGTGAACCCAACCTCCACACGGGTTGGCTACCACATCTTACACAAGGGTTGCTCACGTTTCCAGGGCGACGAGGAAGCAAGAATAGGAACGGCCCTATGACTATAACTGCCTATCCAGAATCATGATTACACCACGTCTACAGCTGCTGGCTTACGGCGATAATATTGCTATCATTGACCTCAACAACCGCGCGGTTAGTTCTGCTTTCTCCAGACCGGATAAGAAAGTGAAGCACATGGGTTTGGTTGTGTTTGAGGGCACGACGAAATACCTTTTGTAATCAAAGAAACACTCACCGCATTCGCGACTAGGCTCATACTTCACTGTTGACAGTCATAACTATTAACACCAACGACAATATCAGCATTGAAATCAAACACGGAATCACTATTGCCAACTGGTCCTACTTTGGACTGAGCTGAGAATTGCGAAAATAAACTCATCGCTCGACGAACAAAGACCAAACTCTATAAGTCCTTCATTATTCCCGCTCTGTGGTGCAGAGGCATGTGCACTGACAACACTTTGATTAGTACGAATAGAAGTGTTCGGGAGAAAGGCTTTGCGGAAGATTTATGGTCCTTTGTGCATTGGCAATGGCGAATATCCCAGTCGATGGGACTATGAGCTAAATGAGATATAGGACGACTTAAACATGGGTTAGCGAATCAAAAGACATCGGCTGCACAGCCGGGTAGGCAGATGCATTTTCCTATGCTGAAATCTAGTACTACTGATAACCATATTTCGTGCTCTGGCGAAGTTGATCAGCCTGAATCCATTTGGGAATGTATCATCATGGAGGTTGACCCTAGTCAAATATACCTTCTTTGCCCACCCTGGCATTAAAGTCGCCAAGCCCGATTTTGATATAGTGACGGGGCAGCTCTCCTAGGTGCGCTCTAAGCGCTGTTTGTAGCTGGACGTTCATCCACTGGAGTGAATAGCAGGACTCGGCGAAGGTGTCTCTCTCCCACCACGAATCCCACACCGTATTTGAGCCGCTTTATATGACCACTGTAGTAAGCGGTACAAAGACTTAATCGTCTCTGTCCTTATCCCGTCCATCGCATTTCTTGGACGGCGGTGATGTCAGCCTTCACACCTACGAGGACATCAACCAGCTAAGCAGCGGCACCTTTCCAATTAAGGGACCGAGCATGCATGAGCATGCACTTAAATTGTAATGCTTAATACATTTGCAATGGTCGTCATAGAAAGACTGATCTGTTACGGATGTTTTTCGGCTACCCAGAGAGGATACTTGGTCTAAGACCGGAAGTCATGAGCTGCGTGAGTCATATATAAAAGAATCGTTTCTGGCCATTCCCAAGAGAATGCCGCTCATAGAACCTTTCTCACTTGCGTGAACTTCTACACATGGCTCCATCCTCCTTATCACCTTTTAGTAACTTTAAACAAAACCGTTATATGTAGAGAAGGATAACGTTCCGGTTAGAATTCTTGCCCCTCTGAAATCAAATAGACAAGTCTCTTCGGCGGAAGAAGTATGAACAGGGGACGGGGAATGTTTTATTCACGTTCGATTCAGTGAGCTTATTATGTGCTGACCCACTGCTCGAGTTTCGACTTACTTACAAGTTATAATAGTTTCATTAGAATTCCCTATGCGTCTAAACAAACAAATACATATATGTATGTATATGTATTTTTCCCTCTGTCATTCTAATTATGTCTCAATAAATTCATTATTATTATGGCAAATATTGCAATTCCGGCCGAATTAAATTTCTCACCTTCAATTTGTGCTCTGTGAATCCGGCCAGTTTTGGTCCGGTCTTTAATTAAGTATATTTCCAAGCGTTCTTGTGTTGTTGCTGTTGCACCAAGTGAATAATAACAGTGTAATTGTGTAGGCTTGCAAATGTTGAGATAATGCGTGACAATTCGAATGAATATTTTGCGGTCGGTAATGTGGCCGAAAGAAGCTCATGCATAATTGAGCGACTAACAAGCATGAATTAATTAATATACGAACACACGAATATATATTTACACATGTATGCAAGTATGCGCGTATGAGTTCATTAGTACGAAAGATGAAACTACTGCAACCTAATATGAAAATTAGACTTATTATATAGTATATATGTACGTATGTAGGTTCATATGTATGTATTCACATATACATATGTAAATATGCATGAAATTATACGAGTCAATGTTTGCATGTGCGTATTTTTATATTAAGATAATTACATACGTACATACGAATTCTATATATATGTACATACACTAAATTCCCAAAGAGGTATGTACGATATGTAACAATTGGTAGTCCTTACTCGCTGGTGTACCAATTATTCTAATTATACACATATGGACAAACTTGTCGTCGTTAAATACATATGTATGTGTATAACTGTTGTAGTAATGAAGATATATTCGCAAACATGTTTAGATTAGGTTTTCAAACAGCTTTGTCACATCTGATATGCGGATTTAATATAAGAGATCATCTCCAAATGGGTTGAGTCTGATCGGCCCGAAATATGGTTATCTGTAGTATTATAAGTAGATCCCAGCGCAGGAAAATTCATCAAGTTAGACTGATCGATTTTGCCGGGGGCCGAAATATGTCTGTAGTACTATTTTCGAGCATAAGAAAATTCATCACATTAACCAGATCGATCATGTTGTGATAGACGGTAGACACGTCTCCAGTGTTTTAGACGCGCTTACGCTCCTAGAGGTCGTAGCATTTACTCGTAACTATCTTGTTACAGCGAATATATGCACCGGCCTCTGTGCAGCAAAAAACCAACGTCAAATAAAACAAGGAAAGTTCGACGTCGAGAAACTGCAATTACAACAGAGAGCCGAAAGATTTTTGGCTGACTTGCACTCGTACTTTTTGAGAGCACTCATCAGCATCTGGGGTCTGCTGAATAGCAGTGAAAGCATACACCAAGAAATGGTGAACTCGATTCCCCAATCGATAACCACAGAGCAGACGTTACACTGCCCGACCATGAAGAAGTTCAAATAGTAATTACCCATCTTAAGAACAACAGAGCGGCGGGGGCGAAAGATTGCAGGCCGAGCCTTCCAAATACGGCGGCAAAAAACTGATAAGAAGCATGCATCAGCTTCTGTGAAAAATATGGTCCGACGAAAGCCTGTCCATCGAATGGAATTTAAGTGGGCTCTGCCCAATCCACAAAAAGGAATATGCCTCCTCAACATCGCACATAATATTCTTTCGACCTTACGGTGTGAAAGATTAAAGCTCATCGTCAACAAATTGATTGGTGTGGCTTTAGACAAAGGAAATCAACAACTGGCCAGATATTTACCATGCGCCAAATCTTGGATCGACACACACCATCTGTTTGTCGGTTTCAAAGCTGCTTTTAACAGCTCCGCTATGCCGCTATGTCTGAA
Organism: Bactrocera tryoni; assembly: GCF_016617805.1. NCBI lineage: Eukaryota > Metazoa > Arthropoda > Insecta > Diptera > Tephritidae > Bactrocera > Bactrocera tryoni. Next base: position 76,932,333 of record NC_052500.1, read on the forward strand.
TTTGGTATCACTACAAAACTAATAAGGCTTTGTAAATTGACGTTGAGCAATACCAAAAATTTCGTCAGGATCGCGAAGGGCAACTTTAAGCCGTTCGATACCAACGAGGTTTCAGACAAGGCGACTCCTTATTTCTAGAGAACAATAATTCGAGCTACAGATCTGAATAGAAAAGGTACAAGTTTGACAAAGAAACGAAGCAAATGGGTCTAGTAGTGAACAAGGACAAGACGAAATATCTCCTGCCATCAAACAAACAGTCGTCGCATTAATGACTTGGCCTCACGTCACTGTTGACAGTCATAACTTCGAAGTCGTAGATAATCCTATTTTGGAACCAGTATTAACAGCAACAACAATGTCAGCCGTGGAATCCAACGCAGAATAACTCTTGCCAACAGGTGCTACTTTCGGATTAAGTAGGAAACTCTCGATGAACAAAAACCAAACTTTACAAGCCACTCATCATCCCCGTCCTGCTATATGGTGTAGAGACTTGGACGATGACAACATCTGGCGCGCTGTTGTTTACTCGGCTATAACTGCGTAAGCGATGTCTACGCCAGTAAAGAGGATATCTTGAGACCAATGAAATGAAAACGATTGTATGAAATGTTATGAAACTATAAAAAAAATATCAAAAAAAGGCACTAACTTCGTTTGGACCAAAACTATAATAACCTTTACAAATAAAAATTTCCCATACAAAAACTTAATTCTGATCGATCAGTTTGAGTGGCAGTTATATGCTAAAATGATGCGATATCGGCGGTTCTGACAAAAAGCTTCTTGAAGAAAAGAGAAAATGTGTAAAATTTTAGATCGAAAAATCGAAAATATTTAAATATTTTTTTTCTCCAATAAAAACGTAACACTTTCAAGTCCCCCAAGGCAAATTTCACACACACAAGTCTTTAATATAATTTCATCACCTGTTTAGAGGCAACTTAAAACCTGATGCAGCAACCATTCAAATCACCAATTGACGTAAACGCACATGCTCTTGTCGGCCACTCAGCTGCTACCGGCAATTTAAAAATCATTTAATTTTATCTGTTTTCGATATCATACAATTTTATTATCTTGTTGTTTACACAGGCAATGAAGCCACTTTTGTATGTTGCTGATCAACAGCTTCAAGGAAGTGACGCGATTTGTGGCAACCACACACATAAAACATATTGGTCAGCTGTTTTAGAGCCACAGCTGAGTCTGTTATCCACCTGTTCGAACAGCTTTTTTGCGCCGACAAAGCAAATAAGCCTAAAAAGCTTGTAGGTGTGTAAATATGTAGGGGTTAAATCGCCGGCAGACAACACGCGCTGCTCCACATCCGGTCTTGCAACGCTCCAGTGCGATTAATATCCTTTCGACACAAGCAGCCGGCTGCCACAAATGTGTTTACGCTCGCTTTAAGCTGCAGCCTTTGATGTGGCATATGTTAAACGCGCCGACAAGGATGTTTAATGTTTTTTGCTTCAATTTTTCTTTACCTGACCCGGCAACCTGTTATCCTGGCTGCCGAGCACTGGTACAAAATGTGCAAAATCATTAACGTGCGCCCAAATTACCGAAAGCTAAGGATAAGGTGCAAAAAAGTATACAAAAATGAAAAAAAGACGCGCACCTGTGTCTAAATGTCGACCACGGCGAGGTGTAGTCGATTTACCGAGGTTAATTTTCGGTGTCAGCGAAACGCCACAAAGCGTAGCAAGAAACAAATTATTGAAATGTGGTGTGAGTATTAATAATTCAAGTACTTAATGTGGTTGCGTCGCCATAAAGAACTTTCAACAGCCCATTCAAAGTGACGGAGTGCGGAAGGCTGCTTACAATGGCGCTAAATTGTGTGGATTGTTTACTTTAATTTGGGTTGTCGAGCCCTCAAGTGAAGGCACACGGCATGACACCTGGCCATAGTATATCAAAATTGTTGCAAAAAGAAAACTGAGTTATATTTTGGAGCCTTAAATTTCATCCACCACTTTTGAAGACTTTTATAAAATATACAATACGGTTCACGGATTATTATTCAATTGATTAAATATGGATTTAATCACTAATGTACTGATCATTTTGGATAGAGCTTTGCAGAGCCTAAAGCTCAATCATTTATATCTTGGGTGGGCTTTGTCATTATAAAAACCGAAGCAAGAATTTCATTTTTGGAGGCACCGAAACAACGACGGTTTGTCTGATCACAACGTAACAGTTTCATTTCTAAGAGACTTTGCATAGATTGGACATCTGAGCCGCTAGCTCTATATAGTTTTCAGATACACCAAAGAGAAGTATTTCTTCTTCTTCTTTATTGGAGTAGGCTCTGCTTACGCGGTTATAGCCGAGTTTTCAACAGCGCGTCAGTCGCCCTTCTTTTTTGTCGCCAATTTGAGATTCCAAGTGTAGCCAGGTCCTTCTCTACCTGGTCTTTCCAACGGAATAAAGGTCTTACCAACAAAACTGGGGTGTTTTCATCCATTCGGATGACATGACCTAGCCAGTGTAGCCGCTGTCTCTTAATTCACTGAACTATGTTTACGTCGTAGTATATCTCGTACAGCTCATCGTTCCATTGACTGCTGTATTCGCCGTTGCCAATGTGCAAAAGACTATAAAACTTCCGCAGAACCTTTCTCTCGCAAACTCGTACTGCTGACTCATCAGATGTTGTCATTCTCAAGCCTCTGCACCATATACATAGAAGGACGGGAATGATGAGTGACTTGTAGAGTTTGGTTTTTGTTCGTCGAGAGTGGACGTTCAAGGTTGACATTGTTGTTAATACTGGTTCCAAGATATTCGAAATTATCTACGACTTCGAAGTTATGACTGTCAACAGTGACGTGAGGCCAAGTCAAGACAGGAGATAGTTTTGCCTTACCTCGTTCACTACCAGACCCATTCGCTTTGCTTCCTTATCCAGTCTGGAGAAAGAAGAACTAACAATGTTATCAATATCATCGAAGTACGCCAGCTGCTGTACATTCTTGTAGAAGATTGTACCTTCTCTATTCAGATCTGCAGCTCGAATTATTTTCTCCAGGAGTAGATTGAAGAAGTCGCACGATAGGGAGTCGCTTTGTCTGAAACCTCGCTTAGTATCGAACGGCTGGGAGATAATGAACTCCTCTACTCCCTCGTCATCGATTGGGGAATCGGGTCCGCCATCTCCTGGCGTTATGCTTTCATTGCCATTCAGCAGGCTGGAGAAGTGTTCCCTTCATAATTTAAGTATGCTCTGGACATCAGTCCCCCGATCACCTCAGAGGGTTCTACAAGAACCACTCTTGAAAACTTTTGTTAGTTGCCGCCTCTTATCATAGAATTTTCGAGCAGTACCTCTGTCGGCCAGCTTGTCAAGCTCTTCATACTCACACAATACGGCCTCTCTCTAGTTTCTGTCTGCAAATGTGTCTCACTTCTCTCTTCAGCTCTCTGTATCTCCCCTCTCCCGCAAGTGTTATGATCGATTGTATTTTTTATGTTAGTCAGGGTTAAATTTGATCAGATTATATAACGAACTTTTAAAACTGAAAAAAGTTTACTTCGTATGAATTACGAAATGAGAACATTCAGTGCCCGTCATTGCTGTCATTGAGTCATTGAAATCAAATTTCACCAGCAAACTGATAATTAAAATCTATTTATTTCTTCATTTAAATTCAAAAAAAAAATGTGTTTGTTTTATTTTATTTAACAACAACCGAAATTTGTAAAATTAAACTGTCAACAGTCAGTTTAACCAAAAATAGCAAAAACACTTATGGACAACAATGCCTTAACGGCAACAAATTGCATAATAAATAAATAAATACGTAAATAAATGCATAAGTAATACAATATATTTGACTAGCATTGATTTCAATAGGAAATGCTCGAATTCGCGGCAAATAAGCAAACGGCAAACATTTGTAATGAATTCGAATTTCAATGAAAGCGCACAAAAACTAAAAATTGAAAAAAATTATGGCTTTTTATTGACTCGTGTGCGGTCGTTAGCCAAAAATAAATGCAACGACTTGAATGTGTGTAAATATACACAAGTGATTATATACATACATACATGTATACATGTTTATATAAACTACTTGTTTATATATTTATAAACAAATACAAAAAAAAAAACAAATGCGCTTTTTATGTCAAAAAGAGTCAGACAAAAGTCAAATGTATATTTTATGCAAATTGGAGAGAACAGTGGCAATATTTGAAAATCACGCATACAAATGTTAACAAATATATATTGTTTGTGTTTTATGTGTTGACATTTTAATAAACTTTATTATAAAGTGTAATAAAATATTAAAAATAATTATGTGTTGTTATAAAGAAAACTGTAAAAATTCTGCTATGACACTGTTTCACTGCCCAAAATTTTGTATGAGTAATGACCTGCTGCCGCTTTGCTCCTCCCATCACTTTATGACTGCGTCACTTTGTTAGCGGCAACCGATTGAGGTTATGTGGCACGCTACTGCAGTTCTTCGCACCTCCATGTGTACAAATGTACTTAGAACATAACAGTTACATGCCCTTATGCACAGTTATACTAATATTGTTGCATACTATATGCACTCATATACAGGGTGGCTTTTTAGAGATGGAGCAGAAAGTATAAATAATTCGATGTATGTTATGGCACTTTAGAGGTTTTCGGTTAAAGGCGTTTTGTGGGCGTGGCAGTGGTCCGATTACGTCCATCTACGAACTCAGTATTTTCTTTGCAGGGGAACGTGGGTACCAAGTTTCACCAAGATACATATTGCAATTTATACTCAATTTACAGCTGACGAACGGACAGGCGAGACAGTCGAGACAGACAGCCATCCGGATTTCAACTCGTCTCGTCATCCGGATCATTTATATTTATCTATTATAAAAGACTCAGAGGCTCGCTGTGCTGTGCATAACGGGAGCTTTATGAACAACTCCAATGGCGGCTCTTAAACTGGTACTAAACCTGCTACCTATAGACCTTTTCGTTGAAAACTGCACAGCAAAATCGGAGGGAAGACAACTGACTGCATGAGAACTTACATATGGAACCTTCGGGCATAGCTCGGTGGGTAGTGGCGGTTTGGCAAACACCAACTACATGATCCCACTTTTCAACTAGGAAAGAAGGTTCAAAATAAACATAGAAAAATATGGTTGGCGAAACATTCTAAACATTAAACGGCTGGCTCGCAAATGGATGATGGAGTTGGTGCGGAGATATACTGTCTAGAGTAAGGCATAAGACAGTCTTTTAAGTTTCCGGATCACTGCAGTATATTTCAAGCTGAAGTCTCTGCTAGAAAACCATGGAACTAGCCTCTAATGATCCTGCAGGCTATTCCAGTGTCAACATCATCGTTTCGCATATCCACCAGAAGTGTCTTGGGAAGCAGAGGAGCATGGAAAGTGACGCCAGAAACAAGTAACTTCATCTCTACTATGTGCCAGGCCACAAAGGCTTCGAGGACAATGAAATAGTGGACGATATTGTCAAGAATGGCTGACGGAGAACACCCCGGAAACGTGAAAAGCGTTGGAATATCCATGCATTGTTTATATGACGATCTGGACAGAAGCATGGTAAAGGAAAACAAAACCCGATGGTACGAGCTATTTGGTTGCAAAACTCCAACCAGTTAATTAATATTGGCATTCGATAGAAAAGACTGTAGGAACGTGATCGAAATACTAACTGGATACTGTCTGGTGGCGACCCACGCCCGCAGAATGCGACTGACAGATCGAGAAGACTGAAGAAGATGTCAAGAGCAACAGAAAATGATGAACAATTTAGCATCTCTTGTGCACTTGTATCGCTTTAAACATTCGGTGGCCACAGTATGAGTCACTGGAAGAGATATCCATAGTGAGGCATTAGAATCTATTGAAATTCGTGTCAAGCGCAGGCAATCTAAAGTCTGACTATTCCTCATGCACTACGTAACTGAACTCCATCTGGTATTGCGAAGGATCATAATTGCTCTATGTGGCTCATTGGCCTAGCAGACAAACCTAGCTTAACCTATATCTATCTCGATTAGTTTGAGATTATAGGACAACAGTTAAGTGGACAAAACTCTTATACTCTGTAACAAAATGTTGCAAGAGTATAAAAACAGATCGTTAACTCCAGCTGCACCGAAGCCCTAAGACGCTTCATAGACCTACTTTTTATAGCATAAGAGGTTATAAAGACCTTTTTCGCGATTTTGATCGGCCAATTTGAATGACAGCTATATGCTATAGTTGACCGATGTGAGTCGCAAATTGTTGCAGGGACTTTGATAATAATCTATACCAAACGGGCCCACTATGGCTACAACGGCGTCGAATTTATCTAATATTTCGGGTTTAAGGAGTTGTATTTCTACAGGTTATCGGTGTAGGTCATACGTTATTGTAAGGCCTAACAAATGATGAACTTTACCTTTTCGTCTGATAGAACTTTTTTCACTTTCTCAGGATCGTCTTCGCCGAGTGAGGTCTACTCTAGCGTTCTCATGCCTAATATTTGAGGCAGTATCTGACTTATCCGATCTTTTAAGATGCCTGTTGTCTCAGCTGTCTTGCCTGTCAGCCGTAAGGTAATTTCTAAATTCAATTACATTTTGCTACACCCTGTATATATTTAATGCACACCTAATATTTGCTTAAGTGACTGCTATGTTGACATTCTAACGCCTAGTCACCGCTCATTTGCCTACTCACTTGTCTATAAATCGTCGTTCTATCGTTATTCTAGTATTTTTGTTGCAATGGGCGTTCGCCTAAACAGCGGCACTTAGTTACGGTGCTTGTTGCCCAAAGAAAAACCTGTTGATATGTCGTGAATGCCAATCAATAAGCAATCAATGGGAAATGCATCCAGAAAAATGAAGAAAAAAGCAGTGCTTGAAGCCTAACTAACGCTAACGTATAGACTAACCAAATGTGGCGAGAACCTTGGCGAGAAAGTCTGGCGTTCATGGTGAAGGTCGGTCTCAACGATTTGCCACAAAAAATAAATAATATAAAATGTTGAGCATAATAAATGAGACTTTCCGTTCACCATTTGATAGCAAATGCAAGCAGACGGTTAGTAAATCATTGTCTTCTCTCCGCTCCATAACATAATTTGCATAATTTAAAGCTTAGCATGCAATGCCATGAGGTGCGTCGGCTCGGGAGGCGCAGCTGTCTAGAAGTAGCGACGAAATTTTTCATTTTAGAACGGAAGTTATTAGTGAGCAAGCGCGTCTATCGTTGACTTTACATATGCATGTGTGTATGTAGTGTTTTTTAGGGAGTGTTGTGAGGTTATGTACCCACATAACTGTTCGCTCAATGAAGTGTGTAGCTTCTTTTTATGTATGCTTACTTTCATAATTATTTAATTCTTCTTCTTCTCTCACATTTCAGTTTCTGTGGCGTTTGAAAACCGATAGGCATAGTTTCTTTGCTTAACACCTCGTCATTTACATATCCATTAGCGCAGGTAGACTGCGCGCTTATCGTACAGTTATCAGCGCTGCGTTAGCTTTACAATTTAATTAAGCTTTCTTGTGTCTATCGACATTTGATTTTCATTCATAAGCGGAAGTTGTGTTGCCGAACGACAGAGGATATCGAATTAATTAAGTTCATGGAGAGTGATGATTTTTTCTGGGAGTTGTTATTTAGTAAAAAAATTTAAATTTTTTATTTCTTGAGAATTCATTTTAGAACGGTCAGTAGAAGTTTGTATGTAAGCTAATGTGAAAAAAAAAATTTTTTTATTTATTCAGATTTTTTTTAAAAACTTTTTGAACTTGTCTTACAAGACAGGTTCAAGAAGCTTCTATACATTAGATCATTACTACTATTAAAAATTGTATCTTTTATGATCTATATAGGCATCTTGAACCTGATTTAAAATCGATTGTTAGCAAAAATCATCGCGCAAAACCTATTCGTCGAAAAATTTTTTCCGGAAGTAGATTTTGGAAAAGGCCTTCTTTGATAATTGTTTGTCGCAAGCAAGTGTTTTTTATTGGTGTTTGAGAAACGACGATTTATAGTCAGAGATCTAACCAGCATCGTTGTAATATCGGAAGGATGATCAGTGGAAACCAATTTGAAAGATCATGTGGTCCTAAGAAAAGTGAAAGCACAATTGGTTTCAAAATCACTAAATTTTTTCGAAAAACAACATCGCGAAACGTCTATGACACAATGCTTTCCGGCTACTAGGATATCATGAAACACATTATTATTGCCAATGAGTCTTTGATCTATGCTTACAACCAGGATATAGACGATCAGTCGGCCGAATATCGTGGCTAAGGTAAGCCGAAGTCGAAAAAACCACGTAAAAGCGGGTCAAAAATCAAAGTTATATTGACAGTTTTCTTCGATTCCTTCCGACCGTCCAAACTGTCAACATGGAATACTACTTGAGTGTTCTTTCTCCACCTGATCTCTCCAACGTAGTGGATGTCTTTCTTTTCCTCTGCTTCCACCGGCGCTTACTGAATAGAAAACCTTGAAAGCTAGACAACATGAGCAGCCACTGTCTCTTGATTCGCTGAATTACATAGTTAAAGTCGCCTTAAATCTTATACATCCCATCGGTCCATCGACTGCGGTATTCGCATATGTAATGTTACCATTGTTTTCACTGATTTGTTACTCAGTGCATTGTCTCGTTGAAACAGCGCTTTCTTTTTCTTCAAATGCGGCCGTTTTTCCACGATTTGGTCCTGCAAACGATCCAATAACGCCATCTTATAGTCACTATATATGATTCTTCCTTTTTTAAGGTAGTCGATTAACAATTATTTCATGCGCATCCCAAAATACAGACGCCATAACCTTGCCAACCGACTCTTATGTTTTTCCACGTTTTGGAGCGGGTTCATCCACTCATATGGCTGTCGATTGGATTGCGGAGTGAAATGATGTAGTTATGGTTCATCCATTATCACATATCGATGCAAAAATTTGG